>NC_063438.1:0-65617 GCF_020379485.1 Brassica napus | reverse complement strand
TAAGATTGAAGAGGCTTACAAAGACAGAATAAACAACAAATCAGAAGTATGTAACTATAAAAAAAACATTAAACAAAATAAGCTGGAAAGGATCATACATCTTCAAACGAAGAGAAGCTTTGTCATTCGGCTGTTGAACAACCTTAGAAGAGATAGCGTTCCACATTTCAAGGACATCTTCAGGCTATTCGCGTTCTTAACAAGGCTGCAAATGATGGTGTAGGTACACTCAAGATCTGAATCAAACATACAAACAACATCAACCTACTGATAATGCAAAAAAAAAAGGATGTGCATTGTGTAATATAATAGAAAAACAAACCTTTCTCAGACATTTTGGAAGAAACCAATTCAGCTGAAGTAACCATCAACGAAGCCAACTCCAACCACTTTCCTGCTACTATCGACTCCTCAGCCTCTCTACATAGCCTGCTAATCTCTGGCTCCGCAGCCTAATCAAACAAAACAAGTTTCAAAATTCAAACCACAACTTAGAAAATTTGACTAATTGAATTTGTAATATGCATCAGAATCATGAAAATTACACCAAACTATTCAAATTGCACCAATGCAAAGTTAAATCAAACTGATTCTATCATTCATGCTTCACCAATCAGATCATCGAGACGAAAAATATTAGAGATTGTACCTCGGGACCAGCATCAGCCCAGGCGAGCTGGGAAGTAAACTGGACGACGGGCGAGAAAAGGATCTTCTTCGGAAGTGGGAACAATCGTCGTCATAGCTTCTTAGCTCTCTCTCTTCTCTCGGCGGCGCTGATGAACAATAATCAAAAACTACAAACTTCTTTCAGCAGCCGAGCAGAGAGAGAGAGAGAGAGAGAGAAGAAAGAAGCCCTAATCCACATTTTTATCTTCCCCGGTTAAGTTAAACCGAACCGGGATCGGGTTCACTTAATTAACGGTTTAAGCATCGGACGGCTGGTTAGCAATAAGTAAAAATCGAACGGTTAAGATTGAGCTTTGCTTTCTTTACACCGCGTATAAAAACCATTGACTTCCTCAGACTATTATCATTTGGAATTAGGGTTTTAGAGCTGCCGTGTTCCGCCGGATCATCACCGTTGCCACCTCAAGCAAAGATGGTACTTATATAACTCCTTCACTCTTTTCTCCTCCATATTTCATATCTCTTTTACTTTGCCTGATTAATTTTACGATTAACTGTTGTAGCCGTCGCACAAGACGTTCATAATCAAGAAGAAGCTTGGGAAGAAGATGAGGCAAAACAGGCCTATCCCTGGCTGGATCCGTCTCCGTACCGATAACAAGATCAGGTTTTGATTTTTCTATGTTTTCCTTCGAGAAAAAATGTTGGAGTTTGATTTGATATGAAGTTCGTTCGTTGTGTTATTCTTCACGCAGGTACAACGCTAAGCGTAGGCATTGGCGCCGTACCAAGCTCGGGTTCTAGATCATCCGACGAGCTGTGCCATGACTCTGATTCGTTCGATTTTTGCTATTTTATTTTCGGAATTGTGGTTAAAGTTTTAGTTTTTATCTTGTGGATGTTAAATCTTAAAAGACTTGCGTATTGCATGAATAATATATATGAGTATCTAAAGTTTACACCCTTTCTATTACGTTTGTTATTGATTTGACTCTGCTTCTAGTTTATGATGAATACATATTATTCGATAAATGAAAATGCTCTGATTCAATCCCTTTGCTGAGGCTTGGGCATTGTCGTCTCTTTTGATATTCGAGCATTTGTTTGTTTATATCTGAGGAAAAAAGAACATTGTTTTGAGATCTATATACAAGCGCACAGATAAAATCTAACATTCCACTCCATAGCAATATGATTTAGCGGCACGTTTGATGGCCTCTCTTGTTCCCATTATCATCCAACACATTTTGGTTTTTATCAGCTTTGAAATAAAAAAAATTCAGTTCTTTTGAATCTCAAAATGTTTTAGAAAATCTTCTCTATAAAGGAGTAATCACGGAAACGGAAACGAGTATGGAAGGCACGTCAAAAGGATTGGTCTTTACCTCTTTGTAGTTCATAGAATCTCTCTTCTCTCTTCTCTTACGATTGGTCGCAATCAAGGAAGACACAGAAACAGATGTGAAAGTGGATTATTCACGGAGAGAAAAAACTGGAAAAAGACAGTTATCCATAATGGGCTTTTCTTCTTGAATTACTTATGGGCTTTTTGTTTATCTGACTTTGAAAGTTTGGTAATGGACTATGTTTTCATTTGATCAAAACTCACTTATTAGGTGTCCAGAAAGTGGCTGTCTGCTATTGGTCCTTTTTATAAATCTTTTTTTTTCAGAAAAAAAAAATTAAGCACCCTAAGGATTACTAGGGTTAATGATGCTCTAAGGCCAAACATTTTATTTTTCTTTTGCTCTTTAATTTGAAAGCCAATGTTAAAAAAAAAATTTAGATAACATTGATTAGAAACACGACAGTTTTCTAGCTTGAACCAGACAAATATTAAACGCCCGGAACAACTGTTAGGGTTTGATATGCACTAGTTTCTAGCAGTAGGGTTTGATGTGCACTAGTTTGTTAAAATAAAAACTCACTTATTAGCAGTAGGGTTTGGTATGCACTAATTTGTTAAAATAAGTAGAAACAATAAAACACTACAGCAGTGAAAGAAAAAAGGCAAGAGTTACAATTGCTTGGAAATTCTGACAGAAAAGAACCTAATCCATTATGTGAACCCATGACTTCGAGGATGATCATCATGATAAAATATGTACGAACATCCCATCATTAACCTACGGATGAGATTCCCTAGTTGACTTCTTTAAAGATTTTAAGTGATGTTGAAAGATGGCAATGACGACGTGTGAAAATCAAATCGTACTCTGCCTTTGAATATCTTTCTTTTACTTTTCATTTGGCGCCCATTATATTCTTGCTTTTTTTCTTGCTTTTTTAGAGTACAAGAATCTTGTATATGACCGACCTTAAATTATTTGAAAGTAAATGATCTCATGGGCAGGATGGTTCTATTAATAAGGGAAACTATGATTCCTATAACTCTTAGAGCTGTAGCATATCGTTTCCTTGTTGGTTCCGAAGTATGTACTATATATGTTCAATGTGTAGTGAACGAAACAATAAAATAGTCTTTATTTTGTAACAGTTAACTATTTAACATGAGTCGCACGTACCAAGTGATATCCAAGGGACCAAACATTATAGATGTTAGATAATCAGGAAATGAGCTCATTTTGAATATTAAGATAGAAATAACGAGAAAGTAAAGATTGCATCAGACAAAGCATAATGATTCTTATCTTATATGGGTTCCATACTTTATCTTTTGCAATTGTACGCCCATTTTGTAAAGTAACTCTGCATTAATTTTTTATGGTTTACGGTATATTATGGCTCCATTTCTTCTGCCCATGTGTTAAACAAAATGTATTTTCTGCAAAGAATCTAACAAAAATTTCCAAGGTACATGTACTTGTGAGCTTATAATTACTTTATGGGGTCTTAGATTTGTGAAAGTAAATGCCCATATGAATATATGATTACCACAACTCAAGAAACATTTTAAAGCTAGCATATCCAACAAATGAATAACTCGATATGGGTAAAAGTGCAAATGAAATGACCATGTGCATATGAAAGAAGCTATAAAACAAATTATTCTAAAAGAGTTATCACAGTTTAATCATTAAAATTACTTCTATATATTTCACCAAACACTAAACATAACACTTGGAATCATGTAGCTAAACAAGAGCTACCGCGTGTTCTGTTTGAACTTTACGTTCTTATGAGCTAACGGATGCTTCTTTTGGTAGAGAATACTATATGATAACAACATGTCATACTTTGTAATGTTAATCAATAATCAAACCAACGTCTTAAAATTAACCGATCGATAAACGATGACAGAAATCACTTTTTGTTTTTGGATTTCCCTAAAATTAGATCTGTCGTCTCATGTGACATTGAATTATAGTAATAGATAACTATAAGCATGAATGAATTTAAGAAAGGAATCCTTGCTTAATTAACAATCTAGACGTTAGAGATGTATCGATTCAAAGACATATTTCATCGTTTCTTACAAATAATATACTAGCTTTTGCTTCACTAATTAATACTAAAAATCACGGGAAGTAGTAATAATATTAATTATCGATGACCATAAGCCAGATGATTAATTATAGTACATAGTCAAATATGATGGCTAAATATATAGTCAGAAATAAAACCAGTACTTATATTAAATTCACGTAGAATTGTTATTCGTTAGATTTTTATTAACATTTTCCAATAACTTCCAAGCAGGAATTATTATATAGCCATACGAAGATGTGTATGTAATGTTGGCATCCAAAATCAAGGAGAGAAACCCCACAGAAATTAATGGTGAAGGTTAAACAAATGTTGAATGGTGGAAGATAAGTGGGATCATGTGCCAATAGTTGAACTGGATGAATAGACATTGAAACTTAACGTAAAAGAATACATACTGGTCTTTTTAATTGATTTCAAAATTGCTATTTCTAAATATTGTTGAAAATGTATTTGGTTAGATGGTTCCCCATCAACCCAACACCAAGTCTCACTTGCCCAATTGCTTCATGTGACTTTGTTCCCCTTTTATCTTTTTCTTTTTGTTCCCTTCCTCCTTTTTCACTTGTCTATTATTTTCCATTTATTATAGATATTCCATCTTATCGGGCAGAGTATGTTTGGTGCAATTAATTGTTTTCAAAAAAAAATGTTTGGTGCATTTAATTTCTTTATTTAGGAAAAAATATATGTTTGACTGATAGTTCATTTTGTAAAAATGTCACGTTCGAATCTCATCAGCTGCACGAAAGTATTTAACAACGGACTCTTATCTTAAAGAAAAACCATTTTAAGAAACAATTTCCATATAAATCATATATATATATATATATATGTATATGTATATGTTACTTGATTATCTAATTTATTCTTTTAATTTGATTGACAATTCAACTTCAACATCCTCACATCACAACACTGTCGATTTTTTCGTTCACTCTGTTAATTGTTTTGATTCAGTATGAACCATTTATATATACACAAACACTATTTAAATCCATGCACCATTCTTCATCACATTTTTCGTAGAATCGATTGTTAATTATAATAACTACACGTACAGGGCATGCATGATATATATAACGTAGATACTTGCTATATATAGTTTGTGACTGGCTTAGAGAAATATCAACTAGTAAAAGCAAATTTTTTTCCAAAAATAGTGACTCTTCTTTATCTTTCGTAACACATTCTCTCGCTCCTAAAACACTGAAAAGTTAATCTTCGCTAGTGCGAACAAACTTTTAGTAACAATCAACCATACTGATCACTGCATAAAGTGTTGTTACGATAATATACCATTCACATGAAGCTTCAAAAGTCGTTAATCATAAATTGTTACCAAAGGCAATAAATTATTAAAAATAATGAAAAATCATTATACGGAAAGATTGAAAAGTATAAGAGAAAACATTAAAGATGACGCGCTTGATATTGTAATAGTATATTCCTTGGTACTTACTAAGGTCAAATCAAATTAATTTGTTTTCATGCGAGTTAAAGAAAAACATTTTTGTACGAAGAAAAATTATATAGATAATACCCCACCTTCTTCACAGCTCATTGTGGAACAAAGCACGTGATATGTCCACAAGCTTTTGTGCTTAGTACAGACTCAGGACATAACCCTCAAATCAACGAAGACAAGAAGTATAAGACGACGACTTTATAATATAATAACCCTCTACTTCTTTTACATGCTAGATTCCTTAATTTTGAATTTAATAACTCACATGCAATAAAAGTTATTACATCATCTTTTAAGCAATCAATTTAATAACTCACATGCAAATCAACCGACCATTTTTTATAACCAGATAAAAATGAATTAGAATTTTCAGAAGTTGTTTTTATAAAAAAATTACATCGAAAGTTTATAATCCTCCCGATCTTTAGAAAGAGAGAAATAATCTTCTACTTAGCAAAAAAAAAAAAAGAGAAATAATCTTCTGTCAATACTTGTCGCTTGTCCACAAAACGTAAATCATTGGTATTCCATATAAATAGTTACTTTCACTTTCTATAACTAAATAGTCTCCTTTCTTGTAAGACCCATCAATCTCAGTTCATGCATGCTAAAAAAAAAATTCTCAGTCCATGCAAGCTTTCTTCCAGTCACCAATCCACTTTCTCTCATAATCATTTATTTTGATTTCATGCTGCCATTAAAATACTAATAATATTTTCTTATTCTTTTAGATAAATATATTATTATTTTTTTGTTCAAAAATATATTATTTATTTATTTTCAAAAATTATGTGTGTTTCTGACAAACTCCACATGCTCATGTAAAGGGCCACCAAGACTTCTAAAGACCCAACTCCATTATTTTGTCCACATGGATGTGAAGGAAAACTTAGCTAATTATAACATGAGATCAAAATCAATACTATTAAAACAGAAACATGTCCCATTGATAATAGTTGAGTCCAATTAAAAAAAATATACATCATCTACATAAAACTGCTTATATCACTTTATCAATACTATTAAATTTTCACGGCAGTTCTAGCAATTCTAAAATCCTACTTTTCAGGAAAATTTGATTGCCACTTTTTAAATAAAACGTAAACAACAAACAAAGCAGTTCCATAACCACTAATGTCCTATTTTTAAGGACTACAAACATATAAAACTTCTATTTTTCAATTAAAAAATCTATTCTACTAAACTCAATTAAGAATTTTACGTAACCACCTTACACAACCAATTAAACTCCTATTATAAAGGCAACAAATTTTATAAATGACAACAAATTTCGTGAAATATATATACAACTCCTATATCTAACTCATTATCCTGAAATATATGTACTCCTGTGACCCCAAAATTAAAATCAACAAAACTTCCATATCTAACCAAAATCCAAATTGTCACTATTTATTTAAAAATTTTATTTTTCTAGATAGTTTTTTTATAAGAAAATTAAATTATTTAATCCATCTATTCTATTAAATTAGGAACATGATCAGTTGATATTATTATGGAAGTATTATTTATAAAAATATATTCTACGGGTTTTAGTTTAACGGGTTTTAAATAGGTTATTCGATTAAAAATATTTGTTAAATGTTTAGTGAAGACCTTATTAACCCATTTACATATATATTTAACAAAATATATTAAAAATTATCTTTCAAATATTTTTCAAAACTTTTGTTCGGTTTTCTGTGCGTGTTGGATTTGATATTGGTTTTCGGATATCTCTTAAGAACCATTCAAGTATATATGCCAAATCTAATAGATTATGAAACTTTGATTTTTGGGTCGATTCCGAGTCAGATTTTTTGGATACGAATATTTTTCTTGACTAATTATGTTAGGTAACTACTAAGAAAATATAATATGTTGCAAATTTTAAAAATAAAGTTTAAAAATAATTTTTGAAATACATATGACATATAATTATGCAATTTGACATATTTAATATAGTTACCAAAAATTATATTAAATTAAATTAATACTAAAAACAAATATGATTACAAAAATAACACAAATACAAAAATTAAATTTCTCAAAAAAAAATAAACAAAAAATAAAAGGGCGGGTCAGAATCCAAATTGTCACTATTTATTTAAATCCAAACGCAGCTTTTGCGGTTGGTAGCGGTTGTCGGTGGTTTGCAACAATCACTCAAATCGCTATAAACCGCTTCAAACCGCTACGAATCTCATAAATTCAAAAGCTGGCTCCAGCTAACGTTTGCGGTTGCGGACGGTTGCGGGAGGGTAAATTTTTTTTTTTTATTACAATATATATACAAAAGTAAAATTATTTAATAAAAAATTTAAAATTGAGATTATGAAAATATTAACATATATCTATTATATTTTAATTAATATTATAAAATTTTATAATAAAAAAAATTTCAATAAATTTTCAAAAATTAAAATTATAACTTTCTAAATATAAATTTTATATTTATTATAATTTTATGATTTTTGATATTTTTATAATTATATTAAATGTAAATATTGTTAATTTATTATTTGACTGTTACCATATTTGGTAGTTAACCAGTCATAAGTCACCCGCAAACGCACCAATTTTTAACCGCAGTACCAATCGTACAAATCTCTTAAAACCGCTAGAAACCGCAACCGTCCGCATCCACAAACTCCCACAACCGCAACCGCAACCGCTGCGTTTGAACCAATTAAGCCAATTAAGACGTTGTCGCGATTTTTAACAATTCACGTGGCCCTGGATCAAAATTTACAAAATTCATATTTAACGTCATGGCAAATTATTATGTATAATTATAACATTATTATAATTATACATGAAATAAAAAAAATGAAAACCATATAATTTTAACGATAGCACATGTAGAGTATCCAACATCACAAATTCAATCAAATTATCAAAACCTCTTACTAATAGTAATTAAAAATTTAACACATATGATTACAGAAAAATACAAATATCATTACAAAGAAAAATATGAGACAGAAAATTAATATTTTACAATAAAATAAAACAAAAAATATACCCGCCCTTTTAAGGGCGGGTCAAAATCTAGTTTAAAGTTAAAATACCCCCTCTATCAATTTTTATGTTATAACCAAATTGTTTCTTAATTATGCTTTTAATTATACATAACATAACAGTGAATTATCAACTGCTAATCGATAAAAGAAACTCAAATGACTGCTGAGATAACTTTCAAAATATGATTTTTATAGTATTGGATTATTATTATTATTAGCAGTAGTAAATTATTCATCAATTTACTATTTTACACCAACAAATTAAGATAAACGAAATCAATAAGCATTTAACTTTGGTATAATAAGTTAGTCTTGTGCTCTCATGTGCAGAACTTTCATCGTAAAGAGGGGAACCAGATTCCTAATTATTTGCCAAGCAGAATTTTTCAGAGCTCTGACATAATTGAAAGAATATATGATAAATACAAAATTTGTTACATGTATATAACCTTACATGTTAACACATGTACATTCTTACATTATATATGCTTCAAAGCTTTCCGGCGACAGTTGTATCTTTTGCCTTTAAAGAAACAAACCTCTTTATCAAAGAACTAAAACAAAAACCTTTTTTTCCACTTCTCTTCTTTCTTCTTCAAGGTAGCCTCCAAAGCAAAACACCAAAGAGCCTAATCTGTTGTCTGGTCATAACTTCACAAGAAGCTCCTTAATGCTGGCTTCTTCCTGTCCATTTCTTCGTTTCTTCTCCATCTGAAACACACACAAAAAGAAACGCTAAATCCAGAACAGAGGAAGAAGACGAAGAAATTGGTAACTGCAACAACAGAGTTTATGAAAGTTCGTTTACTTAGTTATTTCTTTTGAGATAAGGAGTTAAGAAGAGGAAGAAGATATGTCTGCAAAACTTCAGTATAACTTGTCAGATGAGAACCCAAATCTGAATAAACAGTTTGGATGCATGTATGGGATCTTTCAAGTGTTTCACCGGCAACAATATCCGGCGAGACCAGTCTCAAGCGATGTGGAAAAGTCTCTGCCTCCAGGTAACTTAAATTCTCTCTCTTTCTAAATCTCAGTCTAGTGTTTAGGACCACAAAGAATAAACAGAGTAGTTTCACTACAACCAAAAACTACGAGTTAAGAAGTGGCTCATTTTGCAGGAGAAAGAAAGGAGATTGTCGGTGAAATTAATATGGAAAGTGAAGAAACGGTAAGAATCTAAACCAATTTGTTCATTCATCTCTAAGAAATGAGAATTCTGAAAAAGAAAGACTAATAAAAAAACAGAAATTGCAGGGAAAGAGTACCAAGAAGAAGAAGAAGTCTGCAGTGAAAGAAAAGCATAGAGTATCTTCCGAATCCTCTTCACGGCCTTCCTTTTCGTCTTCTCCACGCTCCTCGAGCTTCTCGTCTACAGAAGTCAGTACCACGGCTTCTCAATTCGACCAGCCTGGAGAGAAGCAGATCAGAGAACAGCCCAATGCTAGGCCTATGATGCCATTTGATCTGAAGGAGCTTGTGAAAGGCTCTATTAATAGAGAAATGAGAACCAGAAGTGAAGAAACAGCAGCCTTCACTCAGCAGCAGCAGCCCAATTCAGCTAGAACTAGTTCAAATGAGTGGAATGAAGGTAGTGGAAGGGCTTTGAAGTTTAAGGAAAGCCATAGGCTGTCTTACGACGAGAGGGAGATGAGAGACAACGGATACAAGACGGACTCGAAGTTGAAAGAGACACCTAGGTTGTCTTTGGATAGTAGATCAAGTCCTCCAGTGAGTCACAGGAGATCGAGTTCGAGTGTTGTTGCCAAACTGATGGGGCTTGAAGTCATTGCGGACAATTTTGAAACCGAGCAGAGAAAAGAGAACCTGTTTTGCGACTCCCCAAGGCCACAACCAACAGCTCTACAGAGATCTAGAAGCGTTGGTTCCATCAAGAAGATACTACCTGCTTCTTCTAAGTTTCCAATGGAACCAGCTCCGTGGAAGCAAATGAAAGCAGGAGACGCTGCACCGACGGTTTATGGAGAGATTCAGAAGAGGCTTACGCAGCTGGAGTTCAACAAGGCGGGAAAAGATCTCAGAGCTCTTAAGCAAATACTTGAGGCTATGGAAAAGACGCAGAGAACTCACCAGCCAGTTCCAGCTGCAACAAGTCCAGCTATGAACTCTAAATCTACATCGATCGTGGTAATGAAACCAGCGACTCCAGTTTCCACTTCCTCGCTGCAACAGAAGGCCGCCTTGCCAAATGTCAATGTTGGCAACACCAGAAAACCTCAAAAAGTCACCTCGGGGAAGCAGAACATTGATTCGACCAAGAGCACTAGCCCAAAACCAATAAGGTCGAGGCAAACTTTGGTGGCTAAGTCAGGTAAGAGCCAACAGCAAAGCGTTAGCCCAAGAATGCAGCCCAAAAAGCTCGGGTTTGAGAGGCAGTCGCGACCAACTACTCCAAAATCAGAGCCAGGCAAGATCCAAAGGCAGCTAGGTAGTAGACAGCAAAGAGAGTCAGTCTCACCGAGAAGAAAACAAGGGATAAAACCTCGTAGTAGTCTTCAGCAACCTGATGACCGATTAAGCGATGCGAGCAGTGACTTGAGAAGTTTAAGATCTGGTAGCAACATAAGCTTGGGATCGAATGGTGACATCGAGGTTACAAGCAAACACCGGGTGGAGAGAAACTGTGACTTCGCAGAGGTATGAAACAGATCTATTTCTCCCTTCTCAGTTAGTTCATTAGCTGAGTCTCTTCTTTTTACTAATGCAGAATCCAGACTTTGGAACCAAACAAGACAGGCCATCTCTTAAACCTCTGAAAGTTACTGTTGAACAACCGAGCCCTGTTTCAGTTCTTGATGCAGGCTTCGACGAAGAGGATTCACCGTCCCCTGTGAGGAAGATATCCCTTAGTTTCAAAGGTAAGGCACTTGCAAGGATTCACAAGGTTTTGGTTTGAGTGAAGTCTCATCTTTTATTTGTTTCTCTTGCCAGAGGACGTTGCTCTACGTTCTGAAGAATCTATGTGGATAAATAAGCCTAACGGCGTCTGCAGATCCATACTATTGCCTGAGAATAAGGGTCCAACGCAGACAGACTCTGATCTCCTCGAATGCTTCCCTGATGAAGATGCAAACTTCAAAAGCGGCGACCACAAGTACATCTCGGAGATACTGTTGGCATCAGGGCTTCTGAAAGATCTTGAATACAGCAAGATAAGCATCCAGCTGAACCAAGCACGTCTCCCTATCAACCCTGGACTGTTCTTCTTCCTGGAACAGAACAAGGCCAGCAATATGACTCCAATATATAATACCAAACACCGAGGCAGGGAATTCAGACAACAGCAAACAAATCTGACTGAGAAAATCAGGAGAAAACTCATCTTCGATACCGTTAATGAAATTCTAGCTCAGAGGTTCAAAGGTTCTGCAAATCCAGTTACAACAATGGAGAAAAAATTAGAAGCGGAGGGACTTCTGCAGACACTGTGTTCGGAGATTGATAGGTTACAAGAGAACAAATCAAAGTGTATCTTGGAGGATGACGAGGAAGATATCATATGGGAGGAACTGCAATGTCAAGGCATGAATTTGAAGGAGTTTGAAGGTGAGAATCCAGGGATAGTGTTAGATATTGAGAGGATGATTTTCAGAGACTTGGTTAGTGAAGTTTGCTTCTGTTAATTTAATGGGTATCACTTAGAATTGTACATGGTTTCTGGGTTTTCAGCCTTGTTTCTTCTCTTCCTACTTGATTGTGTAACAAGCATATATATACAGGTCTAATTAATAAAGTAAAAAATGCTAAGAGCATAGTTGGTCAATCAGAACAATTTTCATTAGGAAATGGAGTTAAAGGCTAAGCAATCTTTTATTTCTCCATCATATCAAATTAGTAACAAATTCTTACCCTAAAAGGTAATGTATCCAACTGCAAACGATCACTAAACTCAACAGGCAAAGCTATTCTGTCTACATGTACTAAATTGACGATGATACCTATTTAACATCTGAGACGACAGTTCCCAAATCAATCCTTTCGGTTCCTAACTTTTTCTCCCTCTTGTCTCCACCTTCTTGAAACCACCCCTGTTCCTGGACGCTCCTCTTTATCGCCAAACACGAAGGTCTCTTCAGAGTTCCAACCTTGAAACGTAACAAAGTTTGTTGAGGTCTTGCACCATCTTTCTTCTCTCCATCCTCGGATTCAGCAAACCCGTTCTCCTTGTTGATATCATCTGACGGAGTAGATGCCTCAAGAACTGGGATGCGATGGTTGTTGCTCATATTCTTATCAGGGACGTGGTTGATGCTAAGCTCCACAGGGCCGAACACAGGTGACACTTCCTTCTCCACGAATCGAAGAGGTGCGGTAAGAAATGGATTACCTTCCACTTCTTCTTCTCCTTCTGTTGATTTTCTAACATCATTTGGAGACTTGAGTACTTCTAACCCACCACCATTGAAAGAATGTTGTATACTCGGTAACGATGGCCCATTTTCTTTACTCCCAACTTCTACTTCGATTGCGCCTGCATTAGCTTCCTCTGATATATGACACGATTTGGTTCCGGGAAATGCAGGAAGCCAAACCGGGATGTGTTCATCTGGAGGTTCTACTCCAACCTCATAGAAACTAGGAGCAACTCTTTTCTCTTTACTAATTGGGAAACGAGGGAGAGCATAAACAAACGGCATCTCCTCCGCTTCTCCTGTATAACGAATAACATCCTTGACTACACTGGAACCAGCAAGACAACGATCAGTGTCCGAAACACCACCAAAACCCACACCAGACCCCAAATCCTCTAACGCCTGAACAACATCCAGAGAATTACCCTCTACTCTACCTGCCACGTTAGCATACAGCTTAGCAGTCTTCCCAACGCTCTGAACATACTGAACCGCTACACCGGTTAGCTTATCAAGAGCAGATTCTTGAAAAGAGCTAAACCTAAGGCCCTCGCGTGTTGTCTGTGATTCCTGATAGACATTAACCTCAACACTCTCGCAAATCTGAGCCACAGCCATTCTTGCAATGGCGTAGGCGAAATCACTGCCTTGAAAAAGCTTTCTCTTGCCCTGTGATTCTCTGCTCTGAGTTCTTCCACCTTCTCCAACTCCATTGCTCATATTCAAACTCTTTTACAGCTTCACCCAATGGAACCATTTTTGGGACGATAAACCAAGGCAACACGCATCCCTCTCGGAAACACACAAACCGAAAGTTCGTTACTTTGGCACCTAACAAACGATAAAAGAAGATTCCTTTAGTGAAAATTGAATCCAATTTCTGCGAAACCCTAGAAACTTAATCGGGTCCAATTGAGCTCAACAAGCCAAACTACGAGAAGAGTAAACCAATCCGATTAAAAGGAAGTAGAATTCTTACCGGAGAAGAAACTTTCTCCATCGTAAACGTCCAAATTCACCGGCGAAGAGGAACCGACTAACTTCGGCAGCTACCGGCGGCGAGCCCAGTGAGGGAAAACTCTAGTGAAGAAGTGAAATTGAGAGAGGAACGGCGCAGAATTTAAGGATTCGAACGCGATTTAGAATAAGTTCGAAGTGTAAAACGCTCTTCACGATCCAGAGAGAAGTAGAGGGAGTGTAGGAGGAGATTTGAGATTTCGTCAACTTATAGACCAACCGGGTTTTATAGACGCAAGCTTTTTTTTTCTCTTGAGGAAGTTAAATTACTAACCGAATTATTTTAATGGTTACAGCGATGATGTAATAACTATTGTGGTTCTATAGTGTTATGTATACAATTATTGCCAGAAAGGCAGAAACGATAATATACTTGCCACATACAATCCATAATTACAATTTCCTATAGTTTACTTGGGCTTTCTAGCTCTCGAACAAAACCTCAATACAATGGGCCCTTATAGAGTAGCCCAATAACTAATGTAAAAGAAAAATGAATAACTTATAGGGTGGCCCTTAAAACTGCTTTCATTCTTGCTAGTTTTTTCTTGTCAACTATTCTTGCTAGTTTCCGAGTGAAAGTTAAAATGTTTTAGACTTCACTATGATGATAACAATCTCTACTTCTACACAGCATATATAAAATATATTTTATACTCGTTTAAGAAATTTTCACACGTATATCTGTGTACTATAGACGCTGCATGATGGCTAGAGCGACATGGAAGCTTTTTGCAGAAAGTATGATTGAGATATGACAGTGTCACAGAGCATTGGATCGGTAGCCTTTTTACTCTATTCAAATATCAAAGATTGTACACATATTTACATGCTTTTGTCTGCAAACTTTTTTGTTACCCCTAGTTAATTATTTCCTCTTACTCCTTCGTCTTACCTGGCCCTTTAAATATAAATAAACTTTAATTAACAGAAGAATAATCTAATGTTTACAAGCTTTTTTCTGTTGTGTCATACGTACATAGTATCTTTACTTTAGCCTATTGTTCCACAAACAAAAAGACTTTAGCCTATTAAGTGCATTTGGGTTATAGCATACAAATCCGACGAGAGCATTGACTGAGCGTGATCTCAACTTCTTAACGCAATTATTAACTAACAACACCGTCAGTCTAAATGTGGCCTACTATGCTAACTAATGGGACACTTAATTGTGTGCTCAAATCCGTTCACAAAGAATTTCTGTTTGATCCCCTGAGTCAAGCATTTTATCACATAACACACTATAATAATGTTCGATTACATTGTGCATCAAATAGGAAACATAATCTCATATGCGATACATTCTTTACCAGCTGAGTCAATAGACTATAGAAAATATTACAAACATTTCACATTATTGTGCAGTCTCTCCATGAATCTAAATTTATTTAGCTTGTTAGTTTCAAAAAATGTATTACATTCCATATACTTATAGAGTTATACAACAAATAAAAACTAAATAAATTAATATTTAATGTTTTATGTTTTGTGTGTACTCAGATCCTATGAAGAAGATACACGTAGATGAGAAATTTCTAAACACAGGTATGCATATTAGTAAATCAAATAATCAATTATCTGTTGATTTAATATGTTATCTGTTGAAAAAAAACGTTGAGTCGTATATAGAAATATATTAGGAAAAAGGTACACCATTAACTACCATATTATTTTTGTTTTGTGTCTCTTCACTTGTGAGCACATCAAACAGTAATTGTTTCCATAATCTAATTTCACATCGGATTCTTACTCCTTCAGTTTTTCTACTTCCGGTCGAACTGGACCGACGGCATCGGGTTACTATAACCATGCAACAAGGAGTAGAGGGTCGAAATGTTTTGGGAAGATGAAGAACTACCCATTAATGGCATTTGAAAGTGGCTTACCATTTGCCTTGGATCTGTTGTCTCCATAGTCCTCGAACCAGCTGATGATGATGAGGGAAACAAAGATTGTATAGTAGTTGTTGTTGATGATGTCGTCACTGGACATACCAAGAGCTGTGATTGAATTGGGACAATACTATGAAATTGATGTTGATGATGGGGATAATCTGCCTGAAACCTCGTATGTTGTTGTTGATGCTGTTCCATGTTTTGATAGGTTCCATAAGACCCAATATGATTATTGTTGGTTTCTTCACGGCTAGTAGTAGTATTGGACTCTTCTACACATCCATTAATTTTAAAACCGAGTTGGGTCGGATCTTGACCCGGTGGTTGACTAAGATTCAAGAACGCCTGGTGATGGTTGAAAAGACTGAAAGTTTCCGGCGAGACGGGCAAGGGAGGAAGCTCATCGATCTCATCTTTGGCTGCATTGAGCAACCAGTCAACGGCTTTGCTAGGCTGGTCAAGGCCGAGACGTTCTTGAAGATCATAAAGCTGGATAGCCGTGGGGACTGATAATCTCACGCGTCTGTCACGTAGACCACGCAACGTACACACTTTGCTGTGACGGTCTTTGCCTCCAAAGGCACGTGAAACCCTAACAATCCTTGGATCCTTCGATTTCATCCACGACGACGAAGAAGAAGGAATCGAAGTTGGTGGCTTCTTAATAACGGGTTTACCACTGGTGGCTACGGCTACGACGACAGCTTCTTCTGAATCTTCTTCTACTTCTCCGTTACGTCTTGTCCTAGTCCCGCCTGAAACATCGTCGTTTGCATCTCTCCAAGGTCCGGTATTCATAATACTAGTACTGTTGAGATCTTTAAAAACAATTTAATTTAAAATTTCTAAGAAAATCATATTATCCGTTAGGGTTTCTGATTTTTTTTTTTTGTAAACAAGTGATCGTAATACAGTGAAACTCACGAAATAAAATTATAAAAATAAAATTATTTGAAGAAAATTAGGGTGAAATAATGATTTATTTATAGATATTCGTTCACGAAAAATGAGATGTGTTTGCTTACTTGAGTTCCTGAGTCTGAACGGTCATGAGCTTGAACAGCAAATCTAGGGTTTTGCTATTTGATAAAGCGAGTAATAAGATGATGATGAAGAAGAGGGACTGAATAAGGATGAGAGATAGAGAGAAAAAAAGTATTTGATTCCGTTTTTCTTTTTCAAAAGCATGAATAAAATGAGAATATGAAAAGAAAAAGAAAATAAGAAAGAGGTAGATGCTTTTGGAAGTGAATATGAGAACCCTACCAGTTTCACAAGCCTCCAAAGTTTAGAAGAATTGCGACTATTTATGCTAAAAAGCTATGGATATGGTAGAGCCACGTGGCAAATTTTTCGCTATCCCTCGAACGGAAAATAAAATAAATGCTTTGATTAATCAGTCATATTCATTTTCATCTTTAATATTATGGATCATATCATATCTGTAAATCTATATACGGACGAGAAAACACAATTCGGATATCATATTATCCACGTATAAGATATGAACGGCAATCATAGTACGGCTAAGAAGAAGATCCCAAACAAGCATACGTGAAGATAGCAAATTATTAAACATTTACTAGGTCAGTTCCCGGGCTACGCCCGGGTTATTTTCTAAGAAAATTTTGAACCAAAATATTATATTAGATGTAGGTATTCTTTGTTTGAACACAAAAAAATGTGTTGGTAATAATTATTTTTGTTTGGGATGGAAGGATTGTGTGTTATAATATGTCTGAAAATTTGTAAGTAAAAGCCAAAAAAGCAGTAAAAGCAGATTAAAAGCCTAAAAAGCAAATGTTTAAAAGCCAAAAAAGTAGTAAGTAAAGTAGATAATGGAGGAAGCAGATTAAGTCTTCGCAGATCCGATTGTTTTGAGGGTCATGAGAAAGAAAGGACCTGAAATTGGATAAGAATAGTTAGTCAGCAAACGTTTAGTTGAATATTGTGGTATTGCTATTAAATTAAAAGTTTTGTACCTGGCGTAGGTGGGGTAAACCCATGTGTAAGTCTCTTCTTTATTGGCTTGTATCATCGCTGGGTCGATATTTTCGAGGTTGTTAATCTGTGAATATAATATGTTATCAGATTTCTGAAAAAGATTGGAGTAAAAAATAAATTATTTAAATTACCTGTCTCGGGATGAAGGCCTTTGAAGATTTCTTTGTAGACTATGTTCTTCACTTTCAGCTGGTGTGGATCTTCAGTTTTGATGATCGTTAATCCTGCTTTGCTTGTGACACGGGAGAGGGCCACGTAAAGTTGACCATGAGAAAAGACTGGCTTAGGCAGGTATAAGATGACCTCTTTTAAGCTTTGGCCTTGGCTTTTGTTGATTGTCATTGCGTAGCACAATCTGATAGGAAATTGCCGCCGACGTAATGTGAACGGTAATTTCGTTTCATCATACAAAAGCACAATTCTTGGGATTAAGACCTCTTCTCCAATGTGGGATCCAGTGATGATTTCGGCCTTCAGAACGCGTTCACCAACGTGGGTTAGGATCATCCGAGTACCGTTGCATAATCCTTTTTTCTGATTTATGTTTCTGAGAAGCATAACTGGGGCACCAACTTTCAGAGTAAGTTTGTGCGAAGGCAAACCCGAGAATTCCAATGAGTTAAGATACTCAATGGAGTATAGTGTATCATTTTGATCTGATGTAGTATCTGATAACTCAAAGCTGTCTGAGCTGTAGTAATCTCTTGATACCCCGTCGGTCCGTGAGATGGTATAAGCATTGATTTCATCAACGGTTTCGTTACGGGGTGTGAGGATAGCTTTATCGGTGTAGGAAGTCTTGGAATTCATAGGGCTGCTGATTTGTCCATATGCAGCATCAACAACTTCTTTCAATGGGTCAACAAAACTCTGACAAATCAATGAGTCATCGATATCTATGAGTTGGTCATTGTACCCATCCCCCTCATATTCTTGTTCTTCTTCTAGACGACCTTCCCCGACTCTGAGAAGCCATTCAGAAAACTCTTTCTCATCCTGATTGACTCGCATATTTGTTTTCAAAGAGAACTTGTGGCAGCTATTCCATAGATATGAATGGCTTATCGAAGCTAGTACAGTATCAGCTCTTCTACCTTGCGGAATGACTGGTAGGATCTGTCTGAAATCACCACCTAACATAACTGTTTTGCCACCAAAAGGCTGATTCTTTGCGGGTGGATTTTTGATAGACAGAATATCCTTCAACGACTTGTCTAATGCTTCGAAAGCATGTTTGTGTGTCATCGGTGCCTCATCCCAAATTATGAGGTCTGTTTCCTCAATTAACTCAGCAAGCATTGTACCTGGTTTGATGTTGCAAAGCTTATCTTCGTCGAGCTTCAATGGAATATTGAAGCGAGAGTGAGCTGTTCTCCCGTTTGGTAGTAGCAATGCGGCTATTCCCGAAGAAGCAACTGGTAGAACAATTTGTTTTCTTGACCGAAGTCTGGATATAATAGTCTGGTATAGGAATGTTTTTCCTGTGCCCCCTGCGCCATATACAAAGAAAAGTTTTCCTTCTTTCTTGTCAACCGAGTCTAAGACTGATTCATAGATTGCAAGTTGCTCAGCATTGAGCAATTTGTATTGATTGTCATGTCTTAGTGTTTCCTCCGCAACATCGTAATCCATTTCTTGGTTCCACAAACTGTTCCCCAGTTCCTTGAGCAAAACATGATTGATCTTCGGCATATCCTTAAAATCGTTTAAGGAGCGATCTTGCATGCGCATCAGCTTTTCAACTTCTATCAATGTGTATTGCTCGAGGGTACTATCGTCCAGTTCCAGATTCGCGTGGCCTAAGATCCTTTGCCTCTTGTGAAGTATGTCCTCGCTCATTGATTTCCATGAGTGTTCCCATAGTCCTTTAGGGCTTGCGACGAAGCAGTTGTTTAGGAATGTGACAAACATATCACGAAGCTGGTATGGGCTGGCCGTTCGAGCACCCTCCGACATACTCTCGAGCCATTCAACATCGTCGTCCAAAAGGCCTCGTGCTTGGCAAACTGATTTGAAGTCCGGGTATTTAACGTCGTTGTATGTTTTTAGCTCGTCGTAACTTCTAGGACCCTTAATCTTATTAATGAGGACCCTCAGGTAGTATCGATCGCCTGCCGAAGGATGGACAGCTACGACTCGGCCAATTGTTTTTCCTCTCTTACGCTCAGTCCACACTTTAGCACTGTTGTTCCAGACAAAATATTCAGGAATCTGCACATATGTCAGTGTTCGGGCAAACGCTGACCTTCTGCATAAAACCATCCACTCTGTGAACATCGTCTTCTCGATACCCGGTTTGTGGATTACCCGACCGAGGTTGTCTGTTGATTTAACCGTAATATTATGTTCGCCTTCCAAGTGAATGATAAGCTTTTCAACTGACGGCTTTCTTTTGTGTATGTGGAATGCGAAAGTCCGCCACATAGACTCACAAGCTGATAAATATCGGGCTTCAATGTAGTCTTGGATCTCATTGCGTTGCCTTAGGACTTTCTCCTTTGATCCTCCGGATCCTGTGGCGTCGGATGTAGTTGCTGTATTTCCTTTCTCAATAACAGCGGTTGCTCGGTCAACGCCCTTGGTTATGTACTTGAATAAGTATTTCACCGCGCTTGTCCGATTACACCATTCAACATTAATATGAGCTTCGTACTTCTTCAGAAGGTTAATGTTATGAGGCACGACGAAAGTGTTGTCTAGTACAGCTCCAGACTTAACTGTACCCGGATCTTTGTTTCGGCGTCGACGATATAACACATACCCGGATTTGTCAATCGAAGTGTTGTCGTTATTCGGCCGAGGATACTTTTTCGTGCACACATTGTTTTCCATACATGGTGACTTCGGATTGAAGTGTCCACATGGACCGTGGATCATGTGTTTCGTGACTAAGTCGTAAGCAGCTGGGTCTTCCTCTTTGTTGGGGAGCTCGGCCGAAATTATTTCATCCACTTCTTCTGCACTTGGTGTTCTGGTAGAATTTCCTAACCACAATAATATATGTGCATGAGGGAGACCTCTTTTTTGAAACTCTATTCGGTGGAGAGCTGCCTTATATGGCTTGAAAAAAGTGCCTGCTTTGAAATCCTTGAGCAGTTGATCTAGCTTCATCTTAAAAACCCGACATTCAATATCCGGTCTATCATTAGGAGAATCTCCACCGTATTTCTGAAGATGTTCTTTAATCTCGCTCCAGTTTGGATTGGCCGTCATCGTGATAAACAAATCTGGATTGCCGAATTCCCTGCAAATAGCCATAGCATCGTGGTATTTCTCAACCAAGTACCGGGGGCCTCCGGTGAAACTTGGTGGCAGTATAAATCTCTGGCCAATAATTTTAGCATCAGTGTCACCTTTACTTACAGCATCAAGGACATTGCTGTAGAGCTCAGCCCGCAAGATTTCTTGGTTATTTCTCGCCCACCTCAGTCGGTCTTCTTCAATCGCTGTGTAAACGTCCACAATAAACTGATGGAGGAGACGACCGCCTTTAATCAACGTCATTCCTTGGTTAGGACGTGTTTGGATTAGAGAAGCGTAGTATTGACGGATGGTCACGAATTGCCTTGTTCTTGAAGTGCCTGTCTCAAGATGCAGGGGAATTTCTGGGTGAAACCCGTATTCACCATACGGAAACAAAAGAGGGTATTGGAGGCTCATATATAGAGGGTGATCGTCACGTATCTGCTGCAGAGTGTCAGATTGAAACTGAACCACTATATCTCGTTGTCCAATTGTTGATGTTATATCCCCCACAATAAGACCTGCCACCTCGCTTGTAGTTGGAAGATCATATTCCTTCCCCTTCCCTTTATCTTGGACTAACCTAATAGTAAACTCTGACCCAACGCTTTCGTAGTGGTCTCGTGCACGACGAAAGATCTTTGCCAGACAATTGTTCTCGTCAATCATCTCGATGAGGAGGGCTAACGTTGGCTCATCGAGGTTACCTTCTGCTGAGGTTTGCCCCATCGCGTTTAGGCGGTTTTTGAGTTCGTTAGCCGTGTCAAATATGTAAAGCTGGAGATATTCTGGGAGACAGCCTTGTCGTGGTATGAGGGAGCCAATTCTGTGGTGGGTTTGACCTTGGATCCGTATAGTATAAGGACCAGGTGCGTGGACGACACTATAATCCATTTTCATTCCAACGGATGTAAAAGCAAGGACAGAATTATAGACTCGGATAGTATCTCGAAACCATCTGGCTTGAAGAAGTTTTTCTAACAGGGCTGGCGGCTGGTTGATCGGTGGAAGCTTGATTTGGCCATGGTTACAGCAAAGGGTGAAAGTTGGTTCACCTGTTCGTGGGTCTGTAGCAGTGCTTTCAGAAGTCCACATTAATGCACCACATTTTGAGCATGGTACGATTTGGTTTTCATCAAGTCGGGATGTGGAACCTTTTTCTGGAAAATGTTTATTACGAATTGTTAAATCATAGTTTATTGAAATCTTGAGAGTTTAACAGAGGGTTAGAAATTTGTTTTTTTATTTTTTCGTAAAAAAGTTTTTTATTTGTTTTCTTTAGTATTTTTTGTTTTTTTTTTTAAAAAAGTTATTTGTTAAAATGAATTAGTTTTGAAAATTGATATTAGTTGATTTTTAGAAACACCATTACGCTGAAAAAATATATTTTAGAAATTAAATATATATATATATATATATATATATATATATATATATTTCTGGGAAACTATAGGGGCTTAAGTAGTATGCACCTTTCTTTTTTGGTTGAGTGCGACGCGTTCCTTGTGGATTTCGTGGAGCATTTGTATCTATATAGAAACAACGTAAATTTAAATCAGAAATGTAATAAATCGAAATAGATTTTATCAGCCATTATGCGTACCCCGTGACGATGCCGACGTTCGTTTGGATAGCAAAATGGCCTTTCTCATATTACGTGCATTTTTCTGCTTGACTATTAAGATTAACAGTGGTTAGGTTAAAAGAATATAGCATGATAGATACACAGTTTAGGATTATTTCTTACTGTAAGAGTCGCAGTTATCACAGCCACCTGTTAAAATAAGTCTGGGAAGTTAGTTTGTTTGATGAATAAGTTTGGTTTAAGATATAATAATATGATCCATATATACTTACAGTCGTAATATGTTGGTTTGAATGATGGTCGGTCATTTACCAGATGAACTGAAAATGTACACAGTTTAATAATTGGGATAAGACAATTTCTCTTAGGATTAGCTATTTTGGGTAGTAAATATATACCTTTTGGTTTATTAAGTGATCCACGTGGTCGGCCTCGCTTCCTCTTTTGCGTGGATCCTCCTGTAGTTTTGATAATGTTATTTTCTTCGTTATATTAAGTAATGTATTATAGTTATGATTAAATTCAAAGTAGAAGGTAATTAAATATCTAGACAGAATTTTGAAATGTTCTAATTATAATAAAATAATTGTGGGTCATTAGGTTTTTCCAATTTTAAATTATTAGTATCCATTTAAATAGAGTATTAATCCAATTTCATAATGAAAACATAATACACTGTTTCGTGTATAGTACTAATCTAATTTGATATCTTTACGTGATACACGTTTTTATTTATACGTATTAATTTATGTACTTCTATATTCTTTTGTTCTACTCTCAATGTAACTATGATCTAAATAAACTAATAACAATAGTAATGGGTAGAATAAATAGCTAGGAAATGGTTATATGGTTCCCAAAATAAATAGATTTTGGAAATGGGCTTAAAAGTGATGGTGATGTTCATATATTTTTATTTTTATTTTTGGTTTACAATAACTGTTGTATTTGTAGTATTTAAAATAAATTGATTTGCGAAGTTAATCTTTCCAGCTATAATAGAAATCATAATAGCAAGTATTTTAAAAATATTCCGAACTAAAATAATATATAGGTGGGTCTTAATTTTTTCTAATTATAAATTCTATTTTTTTTACGTGTAATAGTTGAGAACTGACAGTTGAATAACGTTCTAGAACATTAATTTAATCTATCTAATAGTAGAATATTAATTGTAATAAGCAAATTTGGAGTTTTGTAATATTACATAAATTAGAAATCTTCAAAATCTTTAATCTACTTATTATCATAATATATTTTTTATCCAATTATTATTTTGATGTTACAAAATATTGATTTTGTTTTATTTGTATTTTAATTTTTAATAATTTAGCCTCTGTTTAATTAATTTTAAAATTATCAAGAATATAATATATTTGTAAGTATTTTTTAAATATATCCAAATATGATGTCTTATTTTTATGTGAAATTTCATCTTTCATTATTCCTTTTTCTTGCTCAATCACATCTAGACAGCGCTTTTTTTCCCAAAATGTCAAAATGTGGTTAATGATATATTATAAATACAGAAAATATAGAAACATTGTTGTATGGATTTGGTTTCGAGTTCAAAAATAAATTAATGTGTCTGTTATTTAAAAATTTTAAACAGAATATTGAATTTTATGTTTAAAAACATTAAGTGTGTAATAACATGTGATTTCAAATATAATATTTTTTATTCGAATAAACTTGGAAGGTTTGCTTCGGGGTTCCACCTGTAGATCTTTTTTGATGTGAGATTCGCTGAGATATAAGTGGTATGTCACTCATTGTTGAGGTGTTTGTGTGGGGTGAAGTCTTTGTCGAAATGTGGGAAATAAAGTGAGTTTAAATATATGATTTTTTTGTCTTTTAACGTTGGTGTGAATGAGCATTTATTACTGAATGTTAATTTTATGAGTTTTTTATTTAAAGTGTTTCAGTTTCGCTGGAATTTATATGTTAGGGGAAGTTTTTAAGACAATGTATCTAAGTTTTTGTTTTGGAATCAAAAAATTGGATAGTTGTATTTTCTCTCTTTGGATCTATCCATCCTCTTATAATAATTTGAGAACATAAAATTATCAAAGAAATCTCTTTGGATTTAATAACGATCGTAATTTTGGGTTTGCCAAAATAATCTGTTAGGAAATGAGAAAACTAACTACCATAATACACTAAGTTTATCTATATTTTTTGTTTAAAAATCTTTATAATTTAATAATACTTGGAAAGATAATTGAGGTTATTTAATTTAGTGAGCATATAATTCTTTTAATGTTGGTTTTAATGAGCATTTATAGATGGATGTTAATTTTTTTGACTTATTTGTGAAGGTTGATTTGATCTTTATAATAACGTAATACTGTTTTGGTGATGTTAGTATATTTTAAATACTATCTTTGGTTTATAATAACTGTTGTATTTGTAGTATTAGTAATAATTTGATTTGGGATGTTAATCTTTCCAGCTATAATAGAGATATTAACAGCATGTTTTTTAAAAAAGATTTCGAAATAAAATAATATATATGGGGCTGTCTTAATTTTCTATAAATATGAATCATAGTATCACTTTAAAACCCACTTTCCTAATTAAAACCCGACACGTCTTTATTTATACATAATAATAATAATAATTCTTTACGGATGCAATTCAATTATAATTATTATTATTTCTTTTTCAATTAAAAATTTAAAACAGGGGAAACAATTATTAGATAAGATAATGGATTTATTGTGTATTAAGCAAGTACTGCTCTACAATATGGGCAAGTTAAAGTTTTTTCAACCCAGTTCGAGATGCAGTGATGATGATAGGTATGATAACAACTCAAGGAGTTGATATCCAGTTCGGTGCCAAACTCTTCCCAACAGATTGGACATATGTCATTTCTTTCGCTAGGAATTGTATCCCTTCGATTATCCCGTAGCTCGATGAGATAAACATCCAGGTCAATTCTGCGGATAGCGTCTGGATTAAGATCATTTATTTTAACAATTATATCAAAATCAATATTGGTGGGATTATTGAGTGTTGGGATATTGCGTGCGGCAACGGCGGAAGCCTCCTCGATTATCTCAGTAATCGTGTCAAAATCGATCTCGTGGTAACCAAGCATAAACTCCATATTGCTTGCTGTTTCGTGTGTTAGATAACCACTACTTGTTGTCTTCATGTCAATAGAGATCACGATCTTCGTTTGTTGTGTATTTCGTCTCTTTATATTCATGGTGATGCTTCTTTTTGGAGATGTCAGACTTTGTGAAGTTTTGTGGCGTACAATCCAAGAAATTAGACTCATGTTTAGATTTTAGTGGAGTTGTCTAGATTTTTGGATGAGTTGTAAAATAGATACATGATGCATGGGGTTAAATAGTTGAAAGTATGTAAGTTTTTTAATATAACATTAATATAGGTTGAATAGAAAATAAGTTACATATTATAAAACTTTTCCTGGTCTTAGGAAGTTATGGGTTATGAATTATAATTATTAAAGAAAGATGTTTCAACTTGGACAGTTGTAAAAAAAATTTCGAAAATACAACTTGATAACATTTAAAAACATATTTGAAAGATGTGGTTGAACATTGTTCGTAGGATATTTATTAATATGTTAAACAAAAATAAATATGTTATAACTAACTTATGTAAAATTCCATACATAATTTCAGAATCTTTCAAATAAAAAAAATCAGACATAAAGGTATCATGACTTCTTTTTTAATAGATTATATATAAATAAACCCATATAAATTTTTGAATAATCATATAATGAAAAGCAAAGGCTAATACAATTTATAAACATACAAATAAGAATAGAAACTCAGTATTGATCCTAACCAAAATTTAGATCATTAAGAATCTAAAATTTTCATATACTCAGAACTTGAATTGTTTTTTTACAAAACAAATTTTAAAAAATGAACTCAAATGAGTAAAGATGAGGAATTGGATTATAACTAAGAATTAATTAGTTTATGATAATTCTATTTTATTTTAGATATTGAAAACAACAAAGTTTAATTTAAATAGCTTCTTATCTCGAATAAGTTCAGCAAAAGAAAAAGTACTCCAATAACCTATTTAAAATATAAACACCCCATTTTCAAAAAACGAAGCATACTTAATAATATTTTTTAACGTGTAATAGTTGAAAAGTTACAGTTGAATATCGTGCTAGAATATTATTTTAATATATGTAATGGTCAAACTTTAATTGTATTAAAAGAATTTGGAGTTTTGTAATATTACATAAATTAGAGGTCTTTAAAACCTATAATAGCATTTATGGATGGATGTTAATATTTTTGACTTGTTTGTTTTTGTTGACTTGATCTATGTGCACTCGCCTGACTGAGGAAATCGTGGCCAGGTCAGGGTGAGTGAATTCTATTTGTGAACTAAGAAAAGTTTTTAGTATAATATCTTTACCAAATCTTAATTATATAATGCTTTTGTAACTGCTTAATATGGGAGGAAGATGATTTTTGTAAAAAGTAGAGACTGGAATAAAAAATAGTACAGTTATATTTTCTCTCTTTGAAGCTTTCATACCAAAAAAAAAAAAAAAGCTTTCCCATATTTGTATAATAATGGGAAATTTAAGTTTTATGAAGATTTTTTTCCCCCTGAATTTAATGTGTTTATCTATATTTGTTTGTGTATTGCTGTAAGTCCTGAATTTATGTTGTATTTAAAAATATAATTATAAATCTACTCTATACTAAAAGTAACAAATAGAGTGTTTTTAGCCTGTCCACGTCGACATATTTATTCCACAATTTTATCTCCAAACGACCACATATTTATAGTGGACTTCTTATTCACTCTGATCATGCCTTACTGCTCACTAACTTGCATGGCTGAGCACGGATATGTATTTAATTTTGGTTTATTTATCATCTTTAGCATAAATTAACTAATTATTGTAAAAAATATTTGTTTTAGTTTTAGAATTTAGATTATTTTATTTAAAAAGATCAAAATCTCATCTTGGATAAGTTCACGAAAATAAAGGAAAGCAATCATAAAATAAAGTTTAATGAAAACAAATCTAGGTATCAAGTTCTTTGAGAGAGAGAATAATAATCCGGATTATGAATGAAGGAAGATCACTCTGTGCTGCATGTTTTTGCATAATCTCTAATTCGCCTTTTGAAATGCTTTATGTAATCAATTGATTTGTTGAAGTAGAAAACTGTTGCTGGTGATGAATGGAGTATAAGTTTGCCTGCAAATATTGGATATTGTTTTTATGTTGATAAGAAAAATATTCATATATGTATTATTTTTGATGTGTTAAATTGAAATATGTACCTTGGATTAGTTTAGGAATTACGCTTGTGATGATCATAACTTTAAATTTTCTATTCTTCTTGCTTTGTAGGATGCTAAAATCTGCTGCTTGCTGGTCGCACAATATGAGTTTAACAATCGTTGACCTGAGGTAGAAATGTGGTATGAAGATAATAATTATTTTGTTAAAAACTATTGTGTAAGACTAACCTGTTCAGTCGTAGGCCAATCGTAGCATCAATATTGAGTTCTGGGTGGTTAAGTTTTATTTTTTGTATTATGACTATCTGTCCCACGACGTCTGCACATTGATTTTAAAATAAATATACATATTTATTTAACTAATATTGGAATGACATACTTACCTGGTAAGTATGTGGGTGTACTGGCTAACCGCAATAGATTTGTGTATCTCTGAGGTGACAAACTGTGAACTGGGAACATCGGACCATCAAGTGTAACATTCAATGCTGTTGTCCTTTGGCCGATCTGAATATAGTACGGCAGTTGGGTGAGCTTCCGTTGTCGGGAATTATGTATGACATAAAATCTCGAAAACTCATAACTATCTCCTTCAGTTAAGTTTTTTGAATCATTCGGCTGAATGTCTCCGGTGACCCGACCTTCTAATAGTTGTCCCTGGGTGTGAAAAATATTTTGTAGGGCCGAACCAATTAAGGAAGCAGTGAGTAGTTTTAATCAAATATGGTGGATTGGGAAATATATAGATATTTGTATATATATATATATATATATAGAAGTTTAGAAAAGGCTTACGTTGTGGTCGTAGCACATGAAGCCGATGGAAGTTCGAGTACTATCGGTTTGGTGTTTTTTGATGTCCCAAACATTTCTTATACATACGATGATAGGACGAATTGAAATCCCTTCTTGAAGTTGGTGGATTCTTTGAGGAATGTGTTGCATGGAAGATGTCACTAAAAGATATACGATTTAAAAATTGTAATAAGATACTGATAGGTAGTTAAATATTGTTACGAAAATGTTTTTTATTTTTTATATTTATGTTACTGTTTATGTTATTTTTTAATAACCGAAAATATAGAAACATTATTGTACGGATTTGGTCTCGAGCTCAGACAGAAATTAGTTTTTCTGTTATTTTAAAAATTTAAATTAGAATATTGAGTTTTATGTTAAAAATATTAACTGTGTATAATAACATGGGATTTCAAATATAATAACTTTTATACAAAATGGCATAATAAAATGAAGACCAAAAGGATATTAGAATTCAGAATTCAATTGACTTTTTTTTATTTTTCGGAAAGTTTGGCATCAAAGATTGCTTTCTCTGCAAATAGGATAACTTATGTTTCTGCAAAGCCACTGATCAATGCAAGGGAAATGGAAACTGTGGCCGCATGTAATAGTACAAAGATTGTTGTGTTGGTTGTAATTTCCGAAGCAAACAATACACATCTCGTGGTTGGGTTTGTTTCAGGGTTTCCACCTGTAGATCTTCTTTGATGCGAGATTCTATGAGATATAAGTGGTATGTCACTCATTGTTGAGGTAATTGTGTGGGGTGAAGTCTTTGTCGAAATGTGGTTAATAGGGTGGGTTTAAATATATAATTTTTTGTCTTTAAACGTTGGTGTGAATGAGCATTTATTCCTGAATGTTAATTTTATAAGTTTCTTGTGATGGTTAGTTTATTTTCTTTCCGCTTAAATTTTAACTGAGATTTATAAGCAAACTATGAATAGTTAATATATGTTTTAGATTAGCAATAAACTATATAAAATGGAAAATTTACGAATAAAAAACAATGTATAAAAATTATTGAATAAACGGTAAGACAACAATATTCAAAAAAGATCCTGAATGAATAAATTAACAAATACCATATATATATATATATATTATTTCTGATCTAAGTTAAATACATATATAATTTTCAGTTCCGCAAATTTCCAGTTAAAAAAAACTCGAGACATATTGCTGTGAAGACTTAGAAACTAATATATATACATATATTAGTTGTGAAAAATTGAAACTAACGTTCGTGATAGTTAAGTATATGGCTATAGTTGTCTAACAATTAAAGATTGTCTGTCTAAACAAAGGCACTTAGCATACAATGCACTGATTTTTTTATGAAACATAATTTATATAGCCATTAAATATCATTGGCTATAGAATTGTTCTTTATACTCATAAGAAATAATTCGAACGTAATAAAGAACGTAAATAATTATAAGAATGACATGGTGTTATTTAGTCTTTTAAAAAATCAGTATTGATCCTATCCAAAAAAGTAGATCATTATAAATCTAAAAATTCTGGAGACATTATTTTATACAATATTAGCACATCAAATCGAATATTTGATCATTTTGTAATATTTATAGAACACATGTTTCATTTTAAACAGGTAGCGCACTAACTAATATATTCTAAGAAGTCACACTCGACTTTGCATCTCTAAAGCTTTGTTAATTATTAACTGCATGCACGAACCGTTGCATCACTATCCTATAAATATTAAAGTTTATATTATATAAATTTTTATTTTAAAGTTACGTTAAACATTTGATTAACCTTTTGTCTCAATATGTATGTATATCTTGGTTTATGGCCTAAGAAATACAATTAATATATCTAGCGACATATGCATATACCGACGACCATTCCTATAAGGCGATTTTTAGGATGATTATAGATATGTTTACCTGCAGTTTGCGAAGGGGGTGGAAGATGTGGCTGCTCCATTCCTTATATATTTCTAACCTTATAATGAAACTGATTAGCAGTTAGATTGATGGATTAAGATTTGTATATTCTTGGTCGATTTAAAAAGTCTTACCTTCCACAGTACGTTGAGTCTAGCGTTGACTAAAGATGGGAAATAGGAAGCTTGGTTGCAGCAGCTTTAGGGGATGCTTCAAAACGGAGAAAGAAAGCTTGGTTTACCGGGCAGCAGCCAAAGGGGAGAGATACGGAAGAAATAATCGCGTTTGATGTGATTTAGGTAAAATCGAATTATTTGGCTGATTAAAAAATGGGAAGATATATTCTCGATTAAAAAAATCGTGTTTGATATGGTTTAGGTATTGCTTGATTACTTGATTGATTCCTTTTCCATAAACGGTACTAAATTTATGCCTTCAACAATTTTATGGAAAGTGTAGTAATTACGTAGATTGGAGAACACGTTTTTATCCAAAATAAAATATGAACTTGAAAACCTCCTTTTTTTCCTAAAATGTTGCTTTCATTACAGACATTTTTCAAAAAAAAAAACAATAGTTCGTTAAAAAATGATTTTCAAATTCGGTATTGATTGACCTGTTTGTCACAAAGCTATATTTCTAAACACCTAAACAAACAGAGTTATAAGCCTTAAGAAGTAGAATTATGATAATCAAAACATAAGCATTCAGAGTATATAAAAAACTTTAGAGAGATTGAAAGAAATCAAAAGTCAATAACAGAGAGAGCAAAAAAAAAAAAAAAAAGTTTAAACGTAATCCCATGCAAGACATGCTACGACACACGTAACATCTACACCCCACGCTTAAGGCGTTTTGCTTTGCCCATCTCATCAATGTCACCATTGCTCTTACTTCCTTCTGCCGAATCCCCACTGACTTTGGAAGCTTCACACACCTTTGTTCCAGTCTCAAATCCGTCCTCCAAGGTTGTCGGGTTGTAGTTTCCTCCCGAAGCTTCTGTGACTGGTGGAGATTCCATAGGGAGAATCTTGGTCACAGTCAAAGATCGAGACTTGCCATCTAAGTTGTGCTGTGTAACTTTTACACAAAAGTTATGTTTCTGACCGATAGTGCTAATTAAAGCTTCCGGGAAAGGCACCTCTTGAGTAACTCCTTGGTCTCCATTAGCCTGACATTGAAGATTATCAATATTCAATTCTTACGTGAAGACCAATATAGAGAGTACCAACACTAAGAGTTCCGAGTGATGAAACTTACCTCAAAATAGCTGCTGACTAACTCGGCTGCATGCTTCCCGGTTAACTCAAAACCAGCATCACCAAGCAGAACAAAAACAGCTTGCTCACTGTTGTCATAGACAGATATCTGTGCACGGTACCTGCCATGAGAAATTAATAAGCTAATACCATTCAAATTGTTATTGAGAATTGAGAAGTGAGTTAGAATAAATACTGTGGTACTCCTGATATGTTGACTTTCCCACATTTTGAACACATCAAAGAAGTTGGGCCTTTCGTAGCCTTAGTATGGCAACCACTGCAGGATATGTAATACCAGGTTGAACCATGGACCACATCATCAATCGTAGCCGTGCACTCAAAAAAAGCCTCCTACACAGCAAAGCTCCATAAGACTCAAAATTTTTAATAAATGACTGTTGATAGTTTCACTGCCCAAAAACATCAATTCGTACCTTATTAGATCCATCCCTGATGTAGGAGAATATTTCTCCTATGGTCAGTGTCTCCCTTTTAGTAACCACTTCTGCATTAACCAACTCAGCACTCTGTGGGTTAGAGCCCAACCTGAGACAGAGTAGTAACATTTTGATCCATTCATTCATTGATATGGGATGAGTTAGCTAAAGATTAAATATAAAAATGTAAATATATATAGATTTACCAGCTAGAGTAGTCGACCGTAGGTTGGACGTCGCAGTCCATAAAGACACGTGAGGAGGACATTGTAGTCAGTGCAAGAGTACCTGTTGTATTAAGCAACACCCATTCAAAGACCAGCAAGAGTAGATAACTAATTGTAAGAAAATTTTCTAAAGTTAGAAACAGAACCTCCGAGACTCTTGGTGTTAACGGTTGTCACCAATAACACGGTGGGGGTGCGTTCGTATGACTTGAATTTTTTGCAGAAGTCTCTTGCAGCCTGGTCCCAAAGGTAGAGCTTCACCACAGGTCCACTGCAAAATATTGTCACTAAATGGTTAATATAAGTAGACAGACAAAGTGTTTAAGAAATAATAATACACCTACTCGTATGACTGCACATGAACCAACACATGCCTCGCCCTAGCTATTTCCACTTCATCAAAAACTGGGGTCCCCGTGAGACACTGACCATTAACCAGCTTCATGTGCCCAAGAACATCTATACCATTAATCATTAAGCGTGTAAATAAGAAGACTAAATATGGAAAAGCATTTCAACAATTTCATAGAAAATAACCAGACATAGAACTCAACCAGCTAACAGATCCTAACCAAAATATCCTCCAATTTTAAAAAAAAAAAAACAAACACTAAGTGTAGTAATAAAAATCCTCCTCAGGGTACAAACGAAATTAGTAAACCTTATTTGTAATCTTATTTGTAATTGGCCGATCAACCGCGAAAGTAAGAGTAGGGCGCACTAAGTAATCTACTTCTCATAATCAAACAAAACCAAACACGCATAGCACTGTAAGCAAAAATCTAGATTAATCATCAAGCATTGCAACTCATAGATGGTGTGTGGGATAACAGAGATTACCGTAGAGGTCTCCTTTGCTATCACAGCCAGCTTGAAATTCCTCAAAGGAATGAAAACGGAATCTGTCTTCATCAAAAGGAGTGGGACTGTCTTCAAGAACAGAGAGCTCCGAGTTCCATGAGAACGACACCGTCACCGCATGATCAGAAACCCGATACATGGTTTTGTTGCTTGATCCATAAAAATTGTTGAGCTTGTAAAGCGATCCAGGCTTCATTTTAGACAAATGTCTCTCAATACGGCTTGGCGAAATGAATCCTTGGATAACAGATCCCTGCGAGAAAATACAGTACAAATTAATAGTTTTTTTGTTCTGTAAAAACTAAGGACAGTGTAAAAATCTACTCTATACTAATGAGGATCTAAAAACAAATTCAATAACTATCGAATATGGTAAAACGAAGAAACGTATCGATATAAAATCAGGAGCCAAAAAAAACCCAAAGAACGTTTTAAATAACAAATAAGCGTCTAAACTATATTGGCTGAAAACAAATACCTCCTCGTCAATTAACAGCATCTCAATCCCAATAAGCGTCTTCTTCAAAGGGTTCCAAGCCTCCCAGAAATGAATCAACCGGAAACGCAGCTGGGTTTCGTGGGGACCCGTTGTGACATCGCGGAAAAGCATGATTCTGTCATCGTGATCGGAGGTAACAGGGGATTTTCCATTCGGTTTGATCGCCATAGAGTAAGGAGAGAAGTTCGAGATTTGGTTTCCACGCAAAAGAGATGAACAGTATATAAAGGACCGGGAAAAAAGCAAACCGAAACGAAGTCATAAAGGATAAATTGATGGCTGGAGATGTCGTGGGGTATTGAATGTAGAGTAGTGGATCGAAATCTCTGTAACGATGAAGAAGAAAGGGTGAAGAGGAAGAGATGGAGGCGCGGAGCTTCGAGGTTTCCGCCTCGCGTGGGTGAGGTTTTTTTTTAATAAACAGAGAGAAAGCCCAATAAACCAAACCAAGCCACCAAGCCCACACAATCCCTTATGAGATCCATAGCGTTTGATGTCGTTTTGGTTTAGTCGCGGCCCAAAAACCCAAAAAAAAAGAAGAACCGAAATCCTACGTGGACGAAGCAAATGTCCTGATTGGTGGAATAAATATGTCGACGTGGACAGGCTAAAAACACTCTATTTGTTACTTTTAGTATAGAGTAGATTGACGTGAAGTTATACATAATAGCAGCTTGTCAAAACATCTAACTATTTCTCTTAGAGCATTTCCAAAATATATTATATACCTTCAAATATGAAATTTTTTACTCTCTAAAAACGAATTTCAAAATTTCAAATTTGAAGTTTTGAGGAGCGAAACTATATATTTGAAATTTCATATTTTTATTTGTATTTTGGTCCATACAATTACAATTCACATTTATAATTCATAAATATTTTTTGTTTATTATTTTAATCCTTATAAAAATTATATCTCATAAATATTTTAAGTTTTGTTTACAAAATTTAAGTTTACACATAAAATTAAATAAAACTTTAAAAGAAGGTTTAAAATATTTAAAACTAGATTTAGATAACAAAAATATACAAAAGAAACTTAACAAAAAAATTTTAAAATAGAATTTTTTTTTTTGAGATGCTCTTAATACGAAAACTAGAGCTTACGTCCGGACAGGTGTTGATTTTTATTTTTTTTATAAATCGTTTTGTGAGATTTTTAATCATATAGGTTATTTAGATATTTTTATGTTCCTAAAAAATTACCCGGATTCGAAAGAATCCAATTCGAACCTTATCCAAAAATTTATAATATCTGAACATAGTTTAATTTTAAAATCCAACAACTCATACCTGTAAAAACCAAACTATATTTGAATGTATATCTAAATATCCATGTTATGTAAACAAATAAAAATAATTTTGCTAACCGAATTATTTTCACTAATGGAGCAAAAAAAACTGACACGTGAAATTATTATGATTAATACGTAAAATAAATGACATCAAATTATTATGGTAAATACAATTAATGAAGTAATTTGAAAGAGTGAAAAATAAATGTAAAAGATGTAATAAAACATTAAAAGAAAATAATAAACAAACTGATTGGAATTAATAAAAAAAATATGTAAAGAACCACTTAAAAATATGCAAATATTATTTGTACTTCAGCTTTAATAGAATGGATAATCGAAACATTATAAATAAACTCGTTTTTGTCAAGATAATGTTAATCGTTATGAAAGGGTTAATGCACGATTCTTAAATTTAATTTCACAAATTAGTAAACTAACATTTCTAGCAATATAATTTTGACATTTCGTTGATATAATTAGAAAGTCAGGACTTATACGAGTTTTTTTTTTTTGGTGAAAGACTTATATGAGTTTTTTTCCCCAAAATTGTAATCCACCATGTTTTACAGGCGCCATTGCAGATTTGCAGTCAGTAGTCACTAGTAAAGTGATCCTGGGTCTATAATAATGATACCATGACCGATTAAACAACCATATCACTTTTTTTTTTTTTTTTTTTTTTTTTTTTTTTTTTTTTTTAACTGGCTTAACAACCATATCACTTTATTATCAATGATGTAAAAACCACCAGCACTTAACGATGATTATTTTTTTGTCAACAACGATGATGTTTTTACGTAATGAATTCGTAAATCATCAGAACTTCTTTACATTTTCACCTAAAAAAAATCATCAGAACTAGGCTTTTACAGTTTAGCAGATATAGCTTATGTTTAAGAGTTTTAGCCCACTTTTTAAATTGGATATCTTACGGATATTCGAATATAAAAGATATAGATATATTTTGAGTGAATTTAGACCTTGATTATATATACATATGTGACCATTTATGAAATGCAACTCACATATACAGTAATATTATATATTTATATATGGTCCTTATTTATATATTGTGCATGGGCATGCTGTTATCGACAATTTAATAAAAGTTGTGGATTACTGAATGCACGCCTCGCTTACCTTATTGAGTCATGAGTCTCATGACTGCCTTTTAGACACAAGTACATTTATTAGACATCACTAAACCCTAAATTATACTTTCTTCAAGTGACAATCGTTTTAACATTTTTTTATTTATTAAAAGGTTTTGTTTACGGACTAAGGTTGTGGCCAATTGCTATGTATTATATATTTGGATCTGGTAATATGTGTGATAGTATAAATATATTTATTGTATACTCTGATGAAAAGTTAAATGTATAAAAATATTTGTAAGATTGGATTGAGTTAATAATTTTTTTATATATTTATATGATTCGATAACATAGCTACTTTGCACTTGTATCAAAATTGTACATTGTCTTTATATAAAAGATGATTGTAAGATATTAATAGGAAAATAGCTAAGGGGCCTTAACAAAAAAAAAATAGCTAAGGGACGAAAGCAATATATATCCTTATGAATCAAAACAAAGGTAGTTAGGAAAATAAAGGGTAATGATGATCATGATATTTTAAGACATCACATGGTAAAAAGGAGAAATCGGACAAACTAAGAATCCACTAAGTCATGTCTACTTCACTGAATCCAAAAGTTTGTGGTTATCATGAGCAAGATTGGAATTTAATAGCTTTTTTATACTTCGTATCGTGATAACAATTAATAATTAACCATGAGAATGACGGGTCTCGTCCTATACGAACATATTTGAAGACGTAAGTCAAATATATAAATTCACCCATGAAGACAAATTTTTTTGTTTTTGTTTTGGAAAAGGGATTTTATGAAGACAAATTCTGAATTATTCATATAAATGTTTGGTACAGAAGTATATACATTTTCAAAATTGGACTGTTATTATTGATCCCATACCTCTTTTAAAATATTCTAGCGACCAAAAAGAATTCGTAAATATGAATCATCTTTATGAGTAATGTGAGGTATACGTGGATATTACAAAATAGAACTCGTAATTACTAATTATGGTCGTTGAAATAAACTAGTAAAATCTATACAATGCCGTCGGTACGCATGCCATTTCGAGACGTATAGAATTTAGTTTCTTCCATCGAAGTTTGAAATCTCTACCAAAACTATACAAATACGTTAACTATATACATATATATTTCGACAGAAGCCACATTTCTGAGATTTTAGCATTGTATAGTTGACTCAATGATCCAGAACATTAATTGGTCTTTCTACCAAAAACGTTTATATATAGTCCGCGTGTGAAAGATTAACTAAAAATTGTAATAGTCTAAGTTATTGTAGATTATGTGTTTGTGTTAAATTTTCTGTGTTTAGCATAGTAGTCGTATATAGTTATGACTGTTCGTTATATACAGTGGTTTTTTTTTGTTAACTGGCCATACAATTAAACTAAGTTTTGATTTCCAAACAGTTCCCTCCGATTATAGCTGGTTTACATGGAAAAATAAAACGTATCTGAAGCTAGCTTCTTTAATTTTGCTAGTGAATATGACAATATGAGAATTCGGCGAAAAAAAACCTCAACTTTACACGAATTGCCAAAACAAACATGAACTTTGGGGCTGGCCAAAAAAACACCAAACTTTCATTGACTTTAGAATTAATTAACAACTAGGTTTTGACCCGCACACCCGTGCGGGTGTATTTTTTTAAAGAAAATAAGATGCTATTTGATTTTTATGTCACTATTTAGGATTGGGCAAAAAAGCTCGAATTCGAAGAATTGAACCGATCCCAATCCGAATAAGTAGTACTAAATTCGAACCAAAATTGATTAAATATCCGAATTATTCAAAATTTTGGTATTTGAAGAACTGAAATCTAATCCGATCCGAACCGAAGTATTTTGGATATTCAAAATATATTTATATACTTATATATATTAATTATTTTTAGATTTTATATATATAAAAACATCAAGAATATATATGATACTTTTAAGTTTGCTTAAATGCTTGAAAATATATACAAATAATCAAACGTAAATATCTTAAATAGTTAAAATATACTCAAAACTCTAAAAATACTTAAATAATTATTAATTCTCTACCAAATATTTAAACCAAACCTATTTAAATTGATTATCCAAATCCGAACCAAATCCTCAAAGATCTGAAATGAACACGAAATCCCAAAAAGACCCGAAAACGAACCCGAACGCCCACCCCTAATCACGATTATATATATCCTATATGTGTCATCATACGTTACAAAATATGTGTTATCATATAATTAATCATATTTTATACGTACCATCAAATAAGTTTTCTTATAATTAATAATATTTTATACGTACAATCATATAAATAATCACATAAATTATATTTTTAAATTTAATGTGAAATATAAAACCATAATTTAAGTTGGTGTTTGAAATTGGGCTTTGTATTGTATTTTTCTTATATATACTGAAAACATTATTATAATAGTTATTGAAAAATATGTTAGTAAAAATCAAATTTTGAATATATATTTATTTTTGAATGAATTTTTGATATAAATCAATTTTAAATTATTATTTTGATTTGAATATATATATTATCAAGTAACATAGACTCATTACTTTTTAATATAATATAATGGACTTCCAAATTTTTAGTAACATAAGCCCATTATTTTTTTTCTAACTTACTACTATCTATATTTCCAAACACTACTATTTTTTAACTACTATTCATGTTGCCAAACAATCTCAATGTGTACTTCAACTTTAATAATATAGATGTTTTCGCTGACTTGCCAATTTAGCACGCCGTCAACAAATTTAACAGAAATATTTGACGTAGTTTATTGTTGACGTTAAGTGAAACGACGTCGTTTTCAAATGAGATGAAACGACGTCGTTTTACACGATTTGAAATTAAAAATATGTAAACCCCTGAATTCGAACCCAGGTTGGTTGGTCAAATGGGAAGGTATTTTACCACTGGGCTACTGGCACTTTTAATGTACTTACTAACATGTTTACTTTTATTTGGTACATATTAAATATAAAAAATTCTCTAAAAACTTAATAAGATCTTTAAAATTCCAAAAAAATTAAAAAAATAAAGAAGATTTTTATAAAATTAATTTTGAAATTAAAATTGAAAATAAATTTTATTTTTCTTTTTAAAAAATAAAAATTCTTCCAAAATTTTCTAAAAAATTAAAACGAACTTTAAATTCCAAAAAATTGAAAAAATAAAGAAATTTTTTATAACATAAATTTTGAAATTAAAATTGAAAATAAAATTTTATTTTTCTTTAAAAAAAATAAAAAAAATATTTTTCTTTAAAAAAAATAAAAAAATCTTCCAAAAATTTCATAAAATTAATTTTGAATTAAAATTAAATATTTGTTTTTCTTTAAAAAATCGAAAAAATTCCAAAATTTTCATTTTTTTAAAAAAAATCCAATTTTTAAAATTATAATAAAATGCAAAAGATAAAGTTAGAATTATCAACTTTTATGTGTGTATAATTAATTTCAACTTTTAGAAAATGTATTAAAAAATTGAAAATTTTGGAAGATTTTTTATTTTTTTGAAAAGAAAAAATAAAATTTTATTTTCTATTTTAATTTCAAAATTAATTTTATAAAATTTTCTTTATTTTTTCAATTTTTTGGAATTTTAAAGATCTTTTTAAGTTTTTAGAAAATTTTGGAAGAGTTTTTATTTTTTAAAAAGAAAAATAAAATTTTATTTTTAATTTTAATTTCTAAATTAATTTTATAAAAATCTTCTTTATTTTTTTAATTTTTTGGAATTTTAAAGATCTTATTAAGTTTTTAGAGAATTTTTTATATTTAATATCTACCAAATAAAAGTAAACATGTTAGTAAGTACATTGAAAGTACCAGTAGCCCAGTGGTATAATACATTCCCATTTGACCAACCAACCTGGGTTCGAATCCAGGGTTTTACATATTTTTAATTTCAAATCGTGTAAAACGACGTCGTTTCATCTCATTTGAAAACGACGTCGTTTCACTTAACGTCAACAATAAACGACGTCAAATATTTCTGTTAAATTTGTTGACGGCGTGCTAAATTGGCAAGTCAGCGAAAACATTGTTAATTAATTCTAAAGTCAATGAAAGTTTGGTGTTTTTTTGACCAGCCCCAAAGTTCATGTTTGTTTTGGCAATTCGTGTAAAGTTGAGGTTTTTTTTGGCCGAATTCCCCATTCATAATATGTATAGATAAAAGTTAAAATTAAAGACAAAACAGCTGACGAAAATGTGTATTTATTACGTAGTTGTATACATTGGCTAATAGGTAGATGAAGAGTGAAGAGGTTGGGCATCTCGAGGGAGAAACTGAAGAAAACAGAAGAGAAGAAGAGAGATATCTCCTCTTCAAAAAAAAAGAAGAGAGTTATCTGCTCAATGGTCCCCTCTCCTTTCCCATTCACTTTTCTCTCATATAGTTATTTCAAAATATTGAAAATTATTGCAGTGACAAAAAAAAATATATTGAAAATTATTTTATATCTTGATATAAAATTGATGTACAAACACATGCATACATATAGTGCCTGAGCTTAGTGTAATTGTTGCTATCTTAAATTTTACTTTGGGGGAAAGTGACAAGCATATGCTGCATATATAATTAACACTAGGCGGATTTTATATTAAAAAAAAGATGGCATCAGTGAAAAATCAGAGATATATAACTTATGAATCTGTTTCTATTGCGTAGGGTAATAAACTTTGTATCTGCACCGTTCCTGTCCCAAACACCAATCCCTATGTTCAGTCCGTATGTTAACATACTCGATAGTAACCTAACATATGTATTTTTATTTTACTTTTGTCATCCGCAAGATATGTATTTTATGTGTGTTTAGATAAGTTTATGCAAGACTTTTTACCTATATAATGGTGTGCACATGTACACTACGAAATTCAAATATACTATGTGAATGTTTTATTGGTTGTGTGGTACTTTCGTGGATCCAGACGCTCAGGCCAACAAAAGAAATTGAGAGGGCAAAATCTAAAGAAGTAAAGCCCAATGGATAAAGTCTTAGAAGTCAGAAGGTGTTGGAATATCTCTATTGGGGATTTTAACGTTTGGACCTTACACTAAGCAAGAAAAATATTGTATTTAAAATAGAGTTTTCAGATGTTGAAATACTCATCTCAAAAGTATTTAGAATTCAGTGATATTACTCTTATAAGTACTAGAGGGTCTTCCGGGCTACGCCCGGATTTTTCCTATAATATGAAGAAATTGAATTAAACAAATGAATTTGTTTTTATGAAATGGTGTTTATGCGGAGGCGAGTTCAATTAAACAAATGGCCTCTTACTCTCAGTCCTAATAAAACTGGTCAACAATAGTTTTTAAAATGTTTACACAAACCTTCTAAGTATTGTTAAGGGGATTATTTGAAAACATTATCTTCTCATCCATATTATATTTGTGACAAAATATTGATTCTTTTGACTGATATGATGTATAAAAAATCAGTAAAAACAGCGCATAGATAAACCGTTTATCATATTATTAGGAACAGATACTAAGGATTAAAACAAAAAAGCGGAAATTATAGATAAGATGGCAAACTTATTGAGGAATAGGAATATAGATGTGATTGGACTTTTCTAGATAGAGAACCTGCAATTATTTAAAAATAATTCAGTGAATATAATTTAAAAATAGAAATCAATTTATTTAATTAATAGAATAGGATGACGTACTTGGAAGTAGGGAGATGTCCATCATCAGAAAAAGAGTTTTAACTTGTTTTTATTCTGTTGATAGATAGAATAATGAGTATCAGATAAACGTGAATTATTAGTTAAATAAATATAAAAACATGTTTGATGAGATTTTGAATTTAAAATGATGACCAAAATGTTTTATTGAAAAGGTAAATATACATTTATACATATATGGTTAACTAATCAAAATCTTAGGATTTAGAGATAAGCGGTGGAGAATTGGGACTGAAGTTTAAAATGTTATTAAATAGAAATAGTATTAAAAATTGAAAATAAAAAAATAAAAATAGTTTCAAAAAGTATTATCAAATTACATATACAAAATTTGGAAAAAAATAGGAAAAAAAATTGGATTTTTTTTTTTGAAAAGTTTGAATTAGAAAACATATAATCTAAAAATATAAAAAATTATTCATTTTTATTTTATTTTTATTTTTTTTGAAAAGTTCGAATTAGAAAACATATAATCTAAAAATATAAAAAATTATTCATTTTTATATTATTTTTTATTCATTTTTATTTTATTTTTATTATTTTTATTTTTTTTACATATCTAGGGTATTAGGATCTTTTTACATATTAAATGAAACATTTTGGTCATTGTCATTGATGTGGTTTATTCTTGTGACCAAAACTTAGAATGATCTATTTAGGAGAATTAAACTTACTTTAATTAGACATATGATTTTAGATATGTTACATCTAGTAATTGCATATATACTTTTTGATTTGTTATTAACTTTAGTTATCATTTTGGTTATTTTCTTTTTATTGCTTATTAAAGATAATTTTTTAAAGTATATGAGTATATTATAGTTCTTATAGTAGAATATTGATTTGCACTAAACATTTTCTTGTTATCCGCTCCCATAGTGCAAAGAAATATTGTACTAATTCAATTTTTTCTAATTTAGCCCATATTTGCCATATTATTCTATAATATATTTTAAATGTGTATATTGTTATTGTAGTTATAAAGAAAGTGTATATGTAATTGGTGACCTGAGTATTGATTATGTTTCGTGATAAGGAAAGTGTATATTTCTCAATTATTCCGATTTCCATATGGTTGGAATATTTAAATATAATTATAAAATTTTTAGCACATCTAACATCTATGATTATAATGTAAACAATAAATAAATTTTAAAAGTATATATTTATCATGTGTAAAAACACATAATTATATAAATTAAAAAAAATATTAGAAAAATATTCATAGAATAGTACGTGAACACAAACTGGAATAAGATATGTGTTATCTGCAATTTTGACGCGGAGGGGGGGGGTTAGGAGATGGGTTCTCCATTCCGTTAATATCGAGAATCTTAGATTCAATCTGATTGTAAATTAGAAATTTGGAATAGGTAAAAACTTTTATTATATATTGTGTATGTTTATTTTGATAATCTATTATAAAAATATAAGTAGCTAAACGATTATAATCTTATGAACTTAGAAGCTAATTCCAATGATTATTTGTAAACTGATTTGGAGCATATGAGTGAAGAATAATTTTAGATGTTTCTTTGAGAGAACATATGAGAGAAGAATAGATTGTTTTGGAACATATGGGTTACGAAAGGTATACTATTGTTTCTTAATATCAACGGAATGAAGATGCTTTAGGATCTGAGTAATTAATTTCTTGAGGTTGACTTGATAATCAGCTGCTAAATTCATGCCCCAAATCACGATTGTTAAAGATTGAATAAATATACAACTTTCAAAGATGTTTGTCTTAATGATAATCACAAATCCTATATTAGTTCCAATGCGTATTAGTAAACAAAATCATGCGTATTACTAATATGCGTATTAATAAATAGAATAAGCAAAATGGCATAAGGAAAATCATATAATGGGAAACTGTATTCAAAGAAACAGAAAGACTCCAATGAACAAAAGTCTGAAAATAGAATTGGAGTGAAGGCAAAGTAATTGGGTAAACATAAAAACGAAACTCAAACTGCAGCAAAAGCAATCACTGCATAAGAGGAGTGTCGAAGCTATATCAGCCACTCTTGCAGCGCTTGGCTTCAGCTGATTCAAGGCTCTCAGATGCTTGCCTAACTCTGTCACCTCCAGTCTTCAGGATATCATCAGACGTCGATGGAACAGCGTGTTCTTCTGAGGCCGCTATAGGCTGTGGAGCTGCTGGTGGGAGTATCTTTGTGACAGTTATGGTTTGAGTCTTCCTTGACAAATTATAATCTGAGACTTTCACAATAAATCTGTAAGTGTGCCCTATTGTATCAAGTAGAGCTTGCGGTACCGGCACGCAATGATCAGCTTCTACGCCCTCATTAGCCTAATGTCAAGAAAATATATGCAAGTTCAGATAACTTGGGCTATGTATAGGGCTAGAAAATATACGCAAGTTCAAATAACTTAGGTTTGAAATTACCTCAAAGTAACTGGCAACTAATTCTGATGCATGCTTCCCAGTCAGCTCCTTGCCAGCATCACCAAGAATGACAAAAACTGCCTGCTCACTCTTATCGTAAACAGAAATCCTCGTGAGGTATCTGCCAAGACAGGGGATTAGCTTCTAGTGGTGGAAAAAAAAAACTGAATGAAACTATGTATACGACACTTACTGAGCAACGCCCGTAACATCACTTTTCCCACATTTCTTGTTGTTACAAATCAGAGAGCTAGGCCCTTTGACTGCCTTACTATTACACCCACCACATGAGATATAATACCAAGCAGAACCCCGAAGAACATCATCTATAGTCGCTGTGCATTCAAACCAAGCAACCTATCATAGTGAAAATAATACAAACTCTATTAATTCACAAGCATAACACAGTGAATATGAATACAGAACAACTACTGTACCTTAGCAGTCTCTTGTTTGATGTAGGCGAAAAGTTCCTCTAGAGTCGCTGTCTCGGGCTTGGTAACAACCTCAGCATTAATCTTATTAGCAAGATCTGAGTTGGAGCTCAGCCTATGAAAAATGTGGAAACCAAAAGAATGTCAGAACTGAAGTCACAGGAAATGCCAAGGCAGAAGTCAATGGAAAATATATCGGAATATAAAAATGCCTACCATCCAAGATAATCCCTGCTAGGCTGGACATCGTTATCCATAAACACTCGAGATGATACCATCGAAGTGAGAGCAAGGGTTCCTGTTCAGAACACATGAATTCATTATTACCAACCAAATGCGTAAGCGATGCAATAATAGGATTCAAAATGAACACATGAACACATGAACCGTCTCACTTAACAATACAAAATAAGAGACTTCATACAGTTCAGTTAAACCTACTACAGCTAGGTTCTAGTTGAGGACACAACCAATTACGATAAACGATGAGAGACAATAGAATCTAAATGGCCTTACACGATATAATAATGTCACATTTAATCCCAATAATACAGTGACTTAATCCGGTTGTTTAGTGAAATGCTAACCTCCAAGATGTTTAGGGTTTACTGTGGTGACCAACAGAACGCGTGGAGAGCTTCCATAAGATTTGAATTTCTCGCAGAAGTCAGATGCGGCCTTGTCCCATAGATAAAGTTTCATCACCGGTCCACTGCATAAGATTTAAAGCATGTGTTAAGCATAACACACAAAAAAGCCGTATAATATTTAGAAAAACTTACTCATGTGTCTGAACATGAACACATAGATGTCGCCTCTCAGCTATGTCGACTTCGTCGAGGACCATATGCTCAGTGATAGTCTGCCCATTCACCAACTTCATATGGCCAACATAGTCTGAGATAAAACAATAACGTATGAATAATATTCATTGGATATGGAAATAACTTAAAGTTTTAAGTATAAAGATCAACAATGCTCACCATAAAGATCAACTTTACGGTCACAGTTGGCCTGAAACTCCTCGTAGCTATGGAATCTGAATCTATCTTCGTGAATTAGAACCGGAGGGTTATCAAGAATCGATAAGTCAGAATTCCAAGCGAATGTAACGGTGGCGCTATGATCTGTAACCCGATACTGAGCCTTGTTCCTGGAGCCGAAAAAATTCCTCAGATTATAGACAGAACCTGGTTCCAGTTCATACAACCCAACCCGCCCAGCAGGAACAAAACCCTGAATAACAGTTCCCTGTAAAACATTTGTAATTGTCGATTAGTCAAAATCTTACAATATATCGAGCATTATTAAAAAAAGGAGAAAGAGTAGAAAGAGTAGTAGAAGATTCGCATACGAACCTCTTCGTCGATAAGGATCATCTCCTGTCCAATGAGGGTTTTTGTGCTTGGATTTCGAGCCTCCCATAAATGAATCAGTCGAAACCTCAAATCGGCTTCAGTTGGGCCGAGTGAAACATCTCTGAAGAACATCACTTGATCGCCATGCGCGGAGGAGGGAGCGGTAGAAGCGTTTGGCTTCATCAGAATGGCAGATGAAACAGCAGACTTCCCGTTAGGTTTCATCACCATGGCGGAGGATGCGGTGGACTTCCGGTTTGGCCTTGCATGCGCGGAGGAGGCGAGGGTCGTCTTGTTGGTCTTGCGGTCGCTGGAGATCGAAGAGCTTCCTTTGGGTTCCATTGTGTTGCTTGTCTGAGAAAAGCTTTTCAATTTTGATCGACATAAAAGCAAAGAGAAGAGATTTATACTCAGAAAAATGGTGAGGAAGTTGAAAAGAATGCATTGAATGAGATGAATTAAGGTTTGATTAGGGGAGTTAGTGGTGAAATCATGAGTTAAAACGGATTCGGAGAGGAGAGTAGGGGAAGATTTGGAAGTCGAAAGGGGAGATCGGCGTGTTCACCGTAACAGAAGAGAGAATGATCGAGAGAGCTTTAGAAGAAGCACTAATCAAAAAAAAGAAGCCCAAAATCAATTCCGAAGAGAAGAGGCTCGAGAGAGCTAAGAAGAAGACTTAATCAAACTAATGTTGGGTTGAATTAGAAGCCCAAAATCAAATAAGAAACCCAAACCAAGACAAATGACATGTCTAATTCTTGCAATATTACTGGTTGAATTTTTGATCCAACGTGGCACACTAAGGAGGCTGCATATTGTGCTTTTAATAGAGTTTTGATTGCAACCCTTAGAAATTCCAGTATACCAATTTATAGTAAACTCGGTTTTATATAAGTTGCATGGTTTACAAGTAAAATAAGATAAAAGCCTAAACAAAAAATTAGTCTAAGCTTGGTTGACCATGCTTAGGTAGATGTTAATGCTATCATGTCCCTGCAACTTGGTTGCATATTGTCGTGAATCAATGAATAAAACCACACGTGGCGTACTCTGTCAGGCGAAACGTGTCAGTAATCATATTATCTTTGAGAGATTAAATTAACAAGTTGGCCACTATGGGGATCCCACAACTCGATCTGCTCTTGATTGTTTGCGTCTCTTTAGGAGATCCTCCATTCCTCCTCAACTTGTTAATAATACTTAGGGTTTTATGAAATTTTAGCACTAAATGTATATGTATATAAAGAGCTGGACGCTCTAAAGTTGATCAATAATACACGTATGTGTACAAAATCTAACCACGTTTAACAACATGATAATAATTTTTTTGGTTTTGATAATCAATAATGACACTACATTTGTAAGAATTGTTGAACTTGAAGCAACTCACATTCTATCACAAGCGCGTATTGGTGTTAGCTAAAATTATTTATTGCTTGTCGGGGACCCAGTCTGACTGGATAAACGTGGCGATAAAGTGACTGTCGTAGTTGATCACGTTGATGAAAAGACACGTGTCAAGTTGTACATCAACAAGTAGCCAACGTCTACGCTAAGCTCTCTTCCCACATGATGCCCTTTACCACGTGGCGTGGTGGGTGTGTGTCGACCTTTTCTTGTTTCCAACAGAGAGAAATACTAGTATAATTTTTTTTTAATAATTAATGAAAGTTCCTATCTATTCATGTCAACGAAAACCCACTAATTTTTTTAAAAAGTTTCTTTTCGTTGCAAATAGAATAATTTATATGGCATATTAACTGGAATAATGGTATATTTGGTATTTTTTGTAAGCCAACTTGTGTGAAATATACTAAAAGGAAATAAATCCGTACAACCCGTCAACTAGGCTTATTAAATAACTAAAAACATGATTTTCCTGACAAATATAAAATACTGCAAATTGTAGTACTATAGTTCATAATAGTAGGCATTTGGTACTTGTTTTAAGAAAGACTAGATCTTGACCCGCCCGACCGGTCGGGTATTTCTTTTATGTTTTTAGTTTTTTTTGTTTATATTAAATGATGCATTTGTAATATTGAAACATAAATTTATATTGAAAATTAATCTTTGCAGCTATAATAAAAATTAAAATTAAAATTTTAATAAAATATTTTGATATAAATTTTAAATTTCCTAATTAAAATAATATAGAGGTGGTCATATTTTTTCCAGTTTCAAAATCTAAGTTTCCTTAAAGACAAAGAAAATAAATTTATAAGTACATAAAATATATAAACATATTTGGAACTATAATTTCTATTAAAATAAATTTGATAAAGAAAAATAATCTTGATGTTGTTATTTATTTCTAGAGCTTGACCCGTGACCGTATGAATATTTACTACACATTTGTTAATATAACATTTTTAAACATAACAATTTCATTTATTACTTTGAATAATTATATTTTGTGATTTTAATCATCTATTATATCACAATGTATAATATAAACAAATCTAATATTTATAACTAATTGGACTTATATTGTGAAAGCATTATACTAATATATGAATAAACTATTTTATATTTTATTTATATGTTATATAAATTGATTATGATGTGTGATTTTTTTATTTTTTTATTTTTTATTTATTACTTATAAATATTAAAAATATTGAATATGTTAATACGAAATACATTAGAAAATTTTATTTTGGTTATGATTTGATAAAAGAAATCTATTATTTAAATTTTGGAAAGACATTAAATGCTTAAATCTATTATTTAAATTAGGAAAAGACAAGCATGCTTAAATATAGGTTCAATAAATATCTCAATGGCATTTTAATGTAAATAAGTGGTAAAACTAAAGGGTATTTCTATTTTGTACTTCTCTTTTAATAATATAGATTTTAATGTAAATAAGTGGTAAAACTAAAGGGTATTTCTATTTTGTACTTCTCTTTTAATAATATAGATTGTTTCGTCTCGAAATTGTAAACGGAAGTTAGAAAACAAATTTGAATTCGAATGCTCTGACTTCAGTTTTCAGATATTCTCTAAGCATTTACTGTATTTTTATTTTGATAATCATGGAGATGTTAAGAGCAAGGGGAGGCACAAACGCCGTCGTTCAAGTCCCAAATCTATCTACTAACAATCTTTTGCAGAAGTTTTTCATCGCAAGCAACCTTTTTGGTCACAGGGACTCTGAGGATCGGGAAGAAGCAAAGAAAAAAGATGAAGAGGATGATAAAGATATTGAGCTAACGTTAGGTCTTTCTCTGAATGGTCAGTTTGGCACGGATCCGAGATCGAGGAAAAGGAAGAACTCTGAACTGGGTCGATCTTCTTCCATACCTGAAGGTTTCATCTTCGACGGACAAAGATCCGGTGACGTTTACGGCGGAGATATGCGGCAGACAGTGGGGCGTGGAGTTTCGGACATGTTCCAGCTGGATCGGACACGTTCTCTGCCTGTCAAAACGAAGGCGGAGACTAAGAGGAAGCGATCGGAGAAGACAATGGAACTTATGGCATGTAACGCTCCTCCTCCGACAAAGGAAAAGGAAGAGAAATATTGTTTTCTTGTCCCTGGTCCGGTCAACGGGAGGGGCAAAAAGGGAAATACGACGAATAAGGAGAACCAGAATGTTTCTGGAATGGAGAAGGCGCGGTACATTTTAGAAGACATGCCGTGTGTTTCGACAAGGGATGTCGGAGCTGACGGGAAACGAGTGGAGGGGTTTCTGTATTGGTATGGAGGGAACACGGAGGAGGTGAAGATAGTGTGTGTCTGCCACGGCAGTTTTCTTTCTCCGGCGGAATTCGTTAGGCACGGCGGAGGCACCGTGTCCGCTGCTGATGTTATGATAAACCCTCTTAGACATATCGTTGTTAAACTACCTTCTTCTTCCTTGTAGTTCAAGCTTCATACACTAGGGATTATCATTTTCAATTTTCAATACAAAATTAATTGGTCATTTTTCTATTTTGATTATTTGTGTTCTAAAGTTTATTTTGTTACTACAATTGTATTTAGCTAAACAATATATTTGCTTAGAGAGCCAATGATAACATCTTTCAAAATTCTAGAAGGTTAATTCGTTTTTTCAAAAATTTTAAAATTTGATTTTAGGATATTTTAAATAAAGATTATTTAAAAAAAAACTCCACAAAACTACATAAAACAATTTACAAGTGTGAAATCATATTTATAGCCACAGTTCTGTAATGTTTTATGTCATCTTGCTCTCATCAACTCAGAGACCATACATGGAGAGATGGAGCTCAACCTTCCTATGCCTTTCTCTTTAAGTTAAACTCGAGAGACAATAGAATTTCATGTACTCAACACGTTAACCAGATTTACCTTTTCGAGCGAATAATTAGAAAATGAAGTTTGTTTAAGTAGTCTTTTAGGTACTACTATATATAATACGTTAAGAAATAAAGTAATAACAAAATGTGGTCTTTCTGTGTATCCATCACCATTACATAAGAGTTATATCATCCTTCAACCAGTATACAAACATTCGGTAACAAAAGTTTTATCTACTTGAATAACCAGCATTTTAAAGGACAGTGGAAGCAAGAAAAACAACCACTTGTCCAAGATTTTGGCGATTGCGGTTGAGACTCTATTTTCTTGGACGCCTTCCGTTGTGGTTGTGGTTCTGAATGCGGCAGCGGTTCCGGTTGGGGCGGTTGCATGGGCGATTGAGGCAGCAAATACTCAGGTCTTGTCTTTTGTGAGAGGTTCCCTCTGATTTCCAAAGACGGTGTTTTGTCTATTCCATCTTCTTTCTGCAATCTGTTGCATGAATTCCAAATAAAAGTTAGTTTAGGGTTTTCAGTGGTTTCTTCCTGCGCAAGAAATCTTTAATGATGTTTTTTTTTTAAAATTCTAAAAACTACTTACACTGGGAAAGCGAAAGAGCAAATGCTGTTATTGCTTGTGTCCGAACGACAAGAAATGGTCGGGGAATGTGAAACTGTGCTGTTTGTATCTTCTGTTTTATTTTCCTTCGCATCTTCTATTTCTTCTTTCTCTTCTTGTTTTTCGACCTTCTCTTCGAACATATCTTCTCCTTCCTCTTCTTCATGTTCGTTGTCGCTTTCTTCATCTTGATCATCATGGTTAATCTCAGAGTCTGATTCTTTTTCATCGTCTGGTTTCTTCTCTTGAATCGTTTCTTTTTCAGGTTCTGTGGGTTTATTAACCTGAAGGGTTGGAGGAGGAAGAGGAAGAGGAACCGGTTTGATTTCGGTTATCTCATGAACCGGTTCTTCAAATCTTGGTATCTCACCCAGTCTCAACCCTGCAGGCACTCCATGATCTTCCCTTGTTGAAATGCTAAAATTCCCATCGTGGATGCTAAACAAGGATTCATTAGAAGCAATACTCCAATCCGTCGAATTAGACGGTTTACTACAGAAAACCGAAGATGGAATCCGGTTTGGATCGTAACCGGGTAAATCAGCAAGGTTGTGCTGGTGAACCGAGGACCATGACGAACCGGTGTAAGAGCTCACGGAGGAAGTATAAGCCTGATGGGACTCTCTCTGTTTCTGTGCCTCGGCTGCAGACAATGTTGGCTTGGGAAGAGGAAAGTGTCTGATGTCAAAATGTCCATCGGAAGAATCAGATGTGATTGATGATGATCGTGACGATGAAGATTGAGAAATCGAATCCGTCCATTGTTGCTCTTTGCTTTCAGTTTTCGTTTCCATTGTTGTGTGATTGTAAAAAAACTTTTTAGAAAAACAGAGCGCTCTGCTTTTGTGTGGTTGAAGAAAATAGAGTTACAAGATGAATTGATTATCCGGAGAGAAGTTATAAATGAGAGGGAGAGGATTGAGAATAAAACTAACGAGGGTTTATTTTATTTATATGCAGTAACCAAAAAAAAAAAACAAATACAAAAACAAGAGTAACAAAAAGAATCAATGAAGCTTTTGTTTGTTTGTTCGTTTTCAGTTAGCTACTAGATTGTCAGTTAATGAAGCGGGAACGATTTAAGAACTAAACTAAGGGGATTAGTTTCAACGATATTAAGAATTTAATTCTAGTGCAGTGTTGTTTGTTTATTAATTTTTATTCCTTGCTAATTTTAGGAGGATAAAGGTACATGGAGAATAGAACTCCAGCTCACTACCACTTGTCAAATAATTGTTGGTTTAATCAATCTTTGGACAGTAAAAGTAATATGCAAAAACTTTATTCGGTTCAACTATCAAATCCATAATGTCATCGACGTTCAGCAACCGACAGATGATAGACCGGATTCCGGTTTGCGTTGATCTTGAATCTGAAAACAACAATCAGTGAGTGCAAGCGGCGGCAGTTAATGAACCGGTTTGGTATGATTAAAAAGTTGAACCCTGGATAAGTTGAAACTGGGTGGAATAAGATAACCGGAAGCATTTCTGCTTCTTGCCAGACATCATTGCTTCAAGAAAAATGAAATGGTTTTGGACCTTTAGAATATTCCCTGAACTGAGTTCCGAGCTTAACAGATATGATAAGTCATGATTTTAATTCGGCCAAGCCCAGTACAAATGTCCAACGATCATGAAAAGATGCTGAAGGAGCATCGATTTATGATTGGAATGGTGACATAAGCGACTGTAAATGGTACGTGAGGTTAGTAGAGATTCACCTTTAGTTTAAACGCATAGATTTTGAAAAAAATTCAAAAATATGACAATACTGTTTTAATGGATAGTTGCATTTTACACAAACAAATAATGATGATTCAATAAGTTTGAAACCTTTGTTGTTTCCGTTTCTCAAGATAATAACGATTTTACTATGGTTACTCTAATGATTTATGGAGTATATGCAGTTTTACTAAATTAATTGATAAAAAATAAAAACGATACCCATGTACCATGAAAGAGAGTTTAACATACATTAACACAAATGTGAAATGTGGTTAGAAACTTTAAAACAACACTAAAGATTATATGCTTCAATATATAGAGCATTTACCGAAAAACTCAAAATTTTCATAGGGGTTAACACATAGATTTTGAGAAAAATTCAAAAAATATGACAATAATATTGTTTTAATACATAGTTGCATCCTTTAATAACATATGATGATGTTTAAAGAAGTTTGAAACCTTTGTTGTCTCTATTTCTCTAGGAAATAACAATTTTATAGTGGTTAGTCCACTAATTTATGGAGTATATGCAGTTTTACTAAATTAATAGAAAAAACTTAGAACGATGTCCATGTACCATGAAAATGAGTTTAACATACATTAATAAAAATGTATAATGTGGTTATAAATTTTAAAACAAATCTAAAGATTATAGGCTTCAATATATAGAGCATTTACCGAAAACTCAATATTTTCGTAGGGCTTAACACATAAATTTTGAGAAAAATTCAAAAATTATGAAAATACTGTTTTAATATAGAATTAAATCCTACAATAACATATGATGATGATTAAAGTGGTCTGGAACCTTTGTTGTTTCTGTTTCTCAAGAGAATGGTGATTTTATAGTGGTTAGTCCACTAATTTAGAAAATATATGCAGTTTTAATAAATTAATTGATTAAAAATTAGAACGATGTCTATGTACCATGAAAGAGAGTTTAGAATATATTAGTAAAATGTAGAATGTGGCTAGAAATTTTAAAACAACACTAAAGATAAAAGAGTTTAGTACATACATCATTTACTGAAAACTATAATATTTTCGTAAGGATTAACACATAGATTTTGAGAAAAACTCAAAAATATGACAATACAATTCTAATGCATATTTGCATACTACGAACATATGATGATGGTAAAATAGGTTTATGAAGTTTTACTAAATTAATTGACAAAAAATTAAAACAATGCTCACGTACCATAAGAAAGAGTTTAATAAACATTAATACAAATGTAGAATGTTTTAGAAATTTTAAAACAACAATAAAGATCATAGGTTTCAGTATATAGATCATTTACCGAAAATATCAATATTTCCGTAGGGGTCAACACATAGATTTTTAAAAAAATTGAAAAATTGAAAAAAATGTTCTAATGCATCGTTTCATCCTTTACTAACATATGATGAAGGTCAAAGAGGTTTGGAATTTTTGTTGTCTCGGTTTCTTTAGAAAATAGCGATTTTATAGTGGTTAGCCCACCAATTTTGGGAGAATTATGAAGTTTTACTAAATTAATTGGCAAAAAATTAAAATGAAGCCCACGTACCATGAGAAAGAGTTTAATATACATTAATACAAATATAGAATGTGTTTAGAAATTTAAAAACAACACTAAATATCATAGGCTTCAATATATAGAGCATTTATCGAAAAATTCAATATTTTCGTAGGGGTTAACACATAGATTTTGAAAAAAATTCAAAAATATGAAAAAAATGTTCTAATGCATATTTGCATCCTTCATTAACATATGATGAAAGTCAAAGAGGTTTGGAACTGTTGTTGTCTCGGTTTGTCTAGAAAATAGCGATTTTATAGTGGTTAGTCCACCAATTTAGGGAGTATTATGAAGTTTTACTAAATTAATTGACAAAAAAATAAAACGATGCCCACATACCATAAAAAATAGTTTATTATACATTAATATAAATTTAGAATGTGTTTAGAAATTTTAAAACAACACTAAAGATCATAGGCTTCAATATAGAGCATTTACCGAAAAATTCAATATTTTCGTAGGGATCATTAACTCATAGATTTCGAATTTTTTTTATAAAAATGAAAATTCTGTTTTAATGTATAGTTGCATCATTCACTAGCATATGATGAAGGCCAAAGAGGTTTGGAACTTTTGTTGTCTCGGTTTCTTTAGAAAATAACGATTTTATAGTGGTTAGTCCACCAATTTAGAGAGTATTATGAAGTTTTACTAAATTAATTGGCAAAAAATTAAAATGATGCCCACGTACCATGAGAAAGAGATTAATATACATTAATACATATGTAGAATGTGTTTAGAAATTTTAAAACAACACTAAAGATCATAGACTTAAGTATATATATCATTTACCTAAAAATTCAATATTTTCGTAGGGGTTAACTCATAGATTTCGATTTTTTTTTTAAAAAATGAAAATTCTATTTTAATGCATTGTTGCATCCTTGACTAACATATGATGAAGGTCAAAGAGATTTGGAACTTTTGTTGTCTCCGTTTCATTAGAAAATAGGGATTTTATAGTGGTTAGTCCATCAATTTAGGGAGTATTATGAAGTTTTGCTAAATTAATATGAAAAAAATTAAAATGATGTCTACGTATCATGAGAAAGAGTTTAATATACATTAATACTAATGTAGAATGTGTTTAGAAATTTTAAAACAACACAAAAGATCATGGACTTAAGTATATATATCATTTACCTAAAAATTCATTATTTTCGTAGGGACTCATAGATTTCGAGAAATTTTTTAAAAAATGAAAGTTCTATTTTAATGCATTGTTGCATCCTTCACTATCATATGATGAATGTCAAAGAGGTTTGGAACTTTTGTTGTCTCCGTTTCTTTAGAAAATAAGGATTTTATAGTGATTAGTCCATCAATTTAGGGAGTATTATTAAGTTTTACTAAATTAATTGGCAAAAAATTAAAATGATGTCCACGTACCATGGGGAAGAGTTTAATATACATTAATACAACTGTAGAATGTGTTTAGAAATTTTAAAACAACACTAAAGATCATAGACTAAAGTATATATATCATTTACCTAAAAATCCAATATTTTCGTAGGGGTTGTTAACTCATAGATTTCGAGAAATTTTTTAAAAAATGAAAATTCTGTTTTAATGCATTGTTGCATCCTTCACTAACATATGATGAAGGTCAAAGAGGTATGGAACTTTTGTTGTCTCCGTTTCATTAGAAAATAGGGATTTTATAGTGGTTAGTCTATCAATTTAGGGAGTATTATTAAGTTTTACTAAATTAATTTGCAAAAAATTAAAATGATGTCCACGTACCATGAGAAAGAGTTTAATATACATTAATACATATGTAGAATGTGTTTAGAAATTTTAAAACAATACTAAAGATCATAGACTTAAGTATATATATCATTTACCTAAAAATTCAATATTTTCGTAGGGGTTAACTCACAGATTTCGAGAAAATTTTTAAAAAATGAAAATTCTGTTTTAATGCATTGTTGCATCCTTCACTAACATATGATGAATGTCAAAGAGGTTTGGAACTTTTGTTGTCTCCGTTTCTTTAGAAAATATGGATTTTATAGTGGTTAGTCCACAATTTTAGGAAGTATTATGAAGTTTTATTAAATTAATTGGCAAAAAATTAAAATAATGCCCACGTACCATGAGAAAGAGTTTAATATACATTAATACTAATGTAGAATGTGTTTAGAAATTTTAAAACAACACTAAAGATAATAGACTTAAGTATATATATCATTTACCTAAATATTCAATATTTTCGTAGGGGTTAACTCATAGATTTCGAGAAATTTTTTAAAAAATGAAAATTCTGTTTTAATGTATAGTTGCATCCTTCACTATCATATGATGAAGGTCAAAGAGGTTTGAAACTTTTGTTGTCTCGGTTTCTTTAGAAAATAGCGGTTTTATAGTGGTTAGTCCACCAATTTAGGGAGTATTATGAAGTTTTACTAAATTAATTGGCAAAAAATTAAAATGATGCCCACGTACGATGAGAAAGAGTTTAATATACATTAATACAAATGTAGAAATTGTTTAGAAATTTTAAAACAACACTAAAGATAATAGACTTAAGTATATATATCATTTACCTAAAAATTCAATATTTTTGTTGGGGTTAACTCATAGATTTCGAGAAAATTTTTAAAAAATGAAAATTCGGTTTTAATGCATTGTTGCATCCTTCACTAACATATGATGAATGTCAAAGAGGTTTGGAACTTTTGTTGTCTCCGTTTCTTCAGAAAATAGGGATTTTATGTGGTTAGTCCATCAATTTATGGTGTATTATGAAGTTTTACTAAATTAATTGGCAAAAAATTAAAATGATGTCCACGTACCATGAGAAAGAGTGTAATATACATTAATACAACTGTAGAATGTGTTTAGAAATTTTAAAACAACACTAAAGATCATAGACTTAAGTATATATATCATTTACCTAAAAATTCAAGATTTCCGTAGGGGTTAACTCATAGATTTCCAGAAAAATTTATAAAAATGAAAATTTTCTTTTAATGTATAGTTGCATCCTTCACTAACATATGATGAAGGCCAAAGAGGTTTGGAACTTTTGTTGTCTCCGTTTCATTAGAAAATAGGGATTTTATAGTGGTTAGTCCATCAATTTAGGGAGTATTATGAAGTTTTACTAAATTAATTTGCAAAAAATTAAAATAGTGCCCACGTACCATGAGAAAGAGTTTAATATACATTAATACTAATGTAGAATGTGTTTAGAAATTTTAAAACAACACTAAAGATCATAGACTTAAGTATATATATCATTTACCTAAAAATTCAATATTTTCGTAGGGGTTAACTCATAGATTTCGAGAAATTTTTTAAAAAATGAAAATTCTGTTTTAATGTATAGTTGCATCCTTCACTAACATATGATTAAGGTCAAAGAGGTTTTAAACTTTTTTTGTCTCGGTTTCTTTAGAAAATAGCTATTTTATAGCGGTTAGTCCACCAATTTAGGGAGTATTATGAAGTTTTACTAAATTAATTGGCAAAAAATTAAAATGATGCCCACGTACCATGAGAAAGAGTTTAATATACATTAATACATATGTAGAGTGTGTTTAGAAATTTTAAAACAACACTAAAGATCATAGACTAAAGTATATATATTATTTACCTAAAAATTCAATATTTTCGTAGGGGTTAACTCATAGATTTCGAGAAATTTTTTTAAAAATGAAAATTCTGTTTTAATGTATAGTTCCATCCTTCACTAACATATGATGAAGGTCAAAGAGGTTTGAAACTTTTGTTGTCTCGGTTTCTTTAGAAAATAGCTATTTTATAGCGGTTAGTCCACCAATTTAGGGAGTATTATGAAATTTTACTAAATTAATTGGCAAAAAATTAAAATCATGTCCACGTACCATGAGAAAGAGTTTAATATACATTAATACTAATGGAGAATGTGTTTAGAAATTTTAAAACAACAGTAAAGATCATAGACTTAAGTATATATATCATTTACCTAAAAATTCAATATTTTCGTAGGGGTTAACTCATAGATTTCGAGAAAATTTTTAAAAAATGAAAATTCTGTTTTAATGTATAGTTGCATCCTTCACTAACATATGATGAAGGTCAAAGAGGTTTGAAACTTTTGTTGTCTCGGTTTCTATAGAAAATAGAGATTTTATAGTGGTTAGTCCACCAATTTAGGGAGTATTATGAAGTTTTACTAAAAATTGGCAAAAAATTAAAATGATGTCCACGTACCATGAGAAAGAGTTTAATATACATTAATACAACTGTAGAATGTGTTTAGAAATTTTAAAACAACACTAAAGATCATACACTTAAGTATATATATCATTTACCTAAAAATTCAATATTTTCGTAGGGGTTAACTCATAGACTTCGAGAAAATTTTTTAAAAATGAAAATTATGTTTTAATGTATAGTTGCATCCTTCACTAAAATATGATGAAGGTCAAAGAGGTTTGGAACTTTTGTTGTCTCTGTTTCATTAGAAAATTGGGATTTTATAGTGGTTAGTCCACCAATTTAGGGAGTATTATGAAGTTTTACTATATTAATTGGGAAAAAATTAAAATCATGCCCACGTACCATGAAAAAGAGTTTAATATACATTAATACTAATGTAGAATGTGTTTAGAAATTTTAAAACAACACTAAAGATCATAGACTTAAGTATATATATCAATTACCTAAATATTCAATATTTTCGTAGGGGTAACTCATAGATTTCAAGAAAATTTTATAAAAATGAAAATTCTGTTTTAATGTATAGTTGCATCCTTCACTAACATATGATGAAGGCCAAAGAGGTTTGAAACTTTTGTTGTCTCGGTCTCTTTAGAAAATAACGATTTTATAGTGGTTAGTCCACCAATTTAGGAAATATTATGACGTTTTACTAAATTAATTGGCAAAAAATTAAAATGATGCCCACGTACCATGAGAAAAGGTTTAATATACATTAATACATATGTAGAATGTGTTTAGAAATTTTAAAACAACACTAAAGATCATAGACTTAAGTATATATATCATTTACCTAAATATTCAATATTTTCGTAGGGGTAACTCATAGATTTCGAGAAATTTTTTAAAAAAATGAAAATTCTGTTTTAATGCATTGTTGCATCCTTCACTAACATATGATGAATTTCAAAGAGGTTTGAAACTTTTGTTGTCTCCGTTTCTGTAGAAAATAGGGATTTTACAGTGGTTAGTCCATCAATTTAGGGAATATTATGAAGTTTTACTAAATTAATTGGCAAATAATTAAAATGATGCCCACGTACCATGAGAAAGAGTTTAATATACATTAATACAAATGTAGAACGTGTTTAGAAATTTTAAAACAACCCCGAAGATCATATGCTTCATTTTTAGAGCATTTACCGAAAAATTCAGTATTTTCGTAGGGGTTATAGCCCATAGATTTTGAGAAAATTTCAAAAATATAAAAATTTTGTTTTAATGCATAGTTGCATCCTTCACAAACATATGATGAAGGTCAAAGGGGTTGGGACTTTTTTGTCTCCGTGTTTCTAGAGAATAACTATTTTATAGTGGTTAGTCCACCAATTTAGGGAGTATTATGAAGTTTTACTAAATTAATTGACAAAAAATTAAACCGATGCCCATGTACCATGAAAATGAGTTTAATATACATTAATAAAAATGTAGAATGTGTTTAGAAATTTTAAAACAACCCCAATTATCATATGCTTCATTATTATAGCATTTACCGAAAAATTCAGTATTTTCGTAGGGAGCCCATAGATTTTGAGAAAAATTCAAAAATATGAAAAAATCTGTTTTAATGCATAATTGCACCCTTCACTAACATATGATAAAGGTCAAAGAGGTTTGGAACTTTTGTTGTCTCCATTTCCCTAGAAAATAGCGATTTTATAGTGGTTAGTCCACCAATTTAGGAAGTATTATGAAGTTTTACTAATTTAATTGACAAAAAACTTAAAACGATGCCCATGTACCATGAAAATGAGTTTAATATACATTAATAAAAATGTAGAATGTGTTTAGAAATTTTAAAACAACCCCAATTATCATATGCTTCATTATTATAGTATTTACCGAAAAATTCAGTATTTTCGTAGGGGTTAGCCCATAGATTTTGAGAAAAAATCAAAAATATGAAAAATCTGTTTTAATGCATAATTTCATCCTTCACTAACATATGATGAAGGTCAAAGAGGTTTGGAACTTTTGTTGTCTCCATTTCCCTAGAAAATAGCGATTTTATAGTGGTTAGTCCACCAATTTAGGAAGTATTATGAAGTTTTACTAATTTAATTGACAAAAAACTTAAAACGATGCCCATGTACCATGAAAATGAGTTTAATATACATTAATACAAATGTAGAATGTGTTTAGAAATTTTAAAACAACCCCAAAGATCATATTCTTCATTATTAGAGCATTTACCGAAAAATTCAGTATTTTCGTAGGGGTTAGCCCATAGATTTCGAGAAAAATTTAAAAATATGAAAATTTTGTTTTAATGCATAGTTGCATCCTTCACTAACATATGACGAAGGTCAAAGAGGTTTGAGACCTTTCTTGTCTCCGTGTTTCTAGAGAATAACTATTTTATAGTGGTTAGTCCACCAATTTAGGGAGTATTATGAAGTTTTACTAAATTAATTGACAAAAAATTAAACCGATGCCCATGTACCATGAAAATGAGTTTAATATACATTAATTAAAATGTAGAATGTGTTTAAAATTTTAAAACAACCCCAATTATCATATGCTTCATTATTAGAGCATTTACCGAAAAATTCAGTATTTTCGTAGGGGTTAGCCCATAGATTTTGAGAAAAATTCAAAAATATGAAAAATCTGTTTTAATGTATAATTGCATCCTTCACTAACATATGATGAAGGTCAAAGAGGTTTGGAACTTTTGTTGTCTCCATTTCCCTAGAAAATAGCAATTTTATAGTGGTTAGTCCACCAATTTAGGAAGTATTATGAAGTTTTACTAATTTAATTGACAAAAACTTAAAACGATGCCCATGTACCATGAAAATGAGTTTAATATACATTAATACAAATATAGAATGTGTTTAGAAATTTTAAAACAACCCCAAAGATCATATGCTTCATTATTAGAGCATTTACCGAAAAATTCAGTATTTTCGTAGGGTTAGCCCATAGATTTTGAGAAAAATTTAAAAATATGAAAATTTTGTTTTAATGCATAGTTGCATCCTTCACTAATATATGACGAAGGTCAAAGAGGTTTGGGACCTTTTTTGTCTCCGTGTTTCTAGAGAATAACGATTTTATAGTGGTTAGTCCACCAATTTTGGGAGTATTATGAAGTTTTACTAAATTAATTGACAAAAATTAAAACGATGCCCATGTACCATGAAATGAGTTAATATACATTAATAAAATGTAGAATGTGTTTAGAAATTTTAAAACAACCCCAATTATCATATGCTTCATTATTAGAGCATTTACCGAAAAATTCAGTATTTTCGTAGGGGTTAGCCCATAGATTTTGAGAAAAATTCAAAAATATGAAAAATCTGTTTTAATGTATAATTGCATCCTTCACTAACATATGATGAAGGTCAAAGAGGTTGGAACTTTTGTTGTCTCCATTTCCCTAGAAAATAGCATTTTATAGTGGTTAGTCCACCAATTTAGGAAGTATTATGAAGTTTTACTAATTTAATTGACAAAAAACTTAAAACGATGCCCATGTACCATGAAAATGAGTTTAATATACATTAATACAAATGTAGAATGTGTTTAGAAATTTTTAAAACAACCCCAAAGATCATATGCTTCATTATTAGAGCATTTACCGAAAAATTCAGTATTTTCGTAGGGGGCCCATAGATTTTGAGAAAAATTTAAAAATATGAAAATTTTGTTTTAATGCATAGTTGCATCCTTCACTAACATATGATGAAGGTCAAAGAGGTTTGGGACCTTTTTTGTCTCCGTGTTTCTAGAGAATAACTATTTTATAGTGGTTAGTCCACCAATTTAGGGAGTATTATGAAGTTTTACTAAATTAATTGACAAAAAATTAAACCGATGCCCATGTACCATGAAAATGAGTTTAATATACATTAATAAAAATGTAGAATGTGTTTAGAAATTTTAAAACAACCCCAATTATCATATGCTTCATTATTAGAGCATTTACCGAAAAATTCAGTATTTTCGTAGGGGTTAGCCCATAGATTTTGAGAAAAATTCAAAAATATGAAAAATCTGTTTTAATGTATAATTGCATCCTTCACTAACATATGATGAAGGTCAAAGAGGTTTGGAACTTTTGTTGTCTCAATTCCCTAGAAAATAGCAATTTATAGTGGTTAGTCCACCAATTTAGGAAGTATTATGAAGTTTTACTAATTTAATTGACAAAAAACTTAAAACAATGTCCATGTACTATGAAAATGAGTTTAATATACATTAATAAAAATGTAGAATGTGTTTAGAAATTTTAAAACAACCCCAAGATCATATGCTTCCTATTAGAGCATTTACCGAAAAATTCAGTATTTTCGTAGGGTTAGCCCATAGATTTGAGAAAAAATTCAAAAATATGAAAAATCTGTTTTAATGCATATTCATCCTTCACTATATTGATGAAGGTCAAAGAGGTTTGGAACTTTTGTTGTCTCCGTTTCCCCTAGAAAAAGCATTTTATAGTGGTTAGTCCACCAATTTAGGAAGTATTATGAAGTTTTACTAATTAATTGACAAAAAATTAAAACGATGCCCATGTACCATGAAAATGAGTTTAATATACATTAATAAAAATTAGAATGTGTTTAGAAATTTTAAAACAACCCCAAAGATCATATGCTTCATTATTAGGCATTTACGAAAAATTCAGTATTTTCGTAGGGGTTAGCCATAGATTTTGAGAAAAAATTAAAAATATGAAAATTTTGTTTTAATGCATAGTTTGCATCCTTCACTAATATGATGAAGGTCAAAGAGGTTTGGGACCTTTTTGTCTCCGTGTTTCTAGAGAATAACTATTTTATAGTGGTTAGTCCACCAATTTAGGAAGTATTATGAAAGTTTTACTAAATTAATTACAAAAAATTAAACCGATGCCCATGTACCATGAAAATGAGTTAATATACATTAATAAAAATGTAGAATGTGTTTAGAAATTTTAAAAACAACCCCAAAGATCATGCTTATTATTAGAGCATTTACCGAAAAATTCAGTATTTCGTAGGGGGCCCATAGATTTGAGAAAAATTCAAAAATATGAAAAAATCTGTTTTAATGCATAATTGCATCCTTCACTAACATATGATGAAGGTCAAAGAGGTTTGGAACTTTGTTGTCTCCATTCCCTAGAAAATAGCGTTTTATAGTGGTTAGTCCACCAATTTAGGAAGTATTATGAAGTTTACTAATTTAATTGACAAAAAACTTAACGATGCCCATGTACCATGAAAAGAGTTTAATATACATTAATACAATGTAGAATGTGTTTAGAAATTTTTAAAACAACCCCAAAGATCATATGCTTCATTATTAGAGCATTAACGAAAAAATCAGTATTTTCGTAGGGGTTAGCCCATAGATTTGAGAAAAATTTAAAAATATGAAAATCTTTGTTTAATGCATAGTTGCATCCTTCACTTAACATATGATGAAGGTCAAAGAGGTTGGACCTTTGTTGTCTCCGTTTTTCTAGAGAATACTATTTTATAGTGGTTAGTCCACCAATTTAGGGAGTATTATGAAGTTTTACTAATTAATTGACAAAAAATTAAACCGATGCCCATGTACCATGAAAATGAGTTTAATATACATTAATAAAAATGTAGAATGTGTTTAGAAATTTTAAAACAACCCCAATTATCATATGCTTCATTATTAGAGCATTACCGAAAAATTCAGTATTTCGTAGGGGTTAGCCCATAGATTTTGAGAAAATTCAAAAATATGAAAAATCTGTTTTAATGTAATTGCATCCTTCACTAACATATGATGAAGGTCAAAGAGGTTTGGAACTTTTGTTGTCTCCCATTTCCCTAGAAAATAGCGATTTTATAGTGGTTAGTCCACCAATTTAGGAGTATTATGAAGAGTTTTACTAATTTAATTGACAAAAATTAAAACCGATGCCCATGTACCATGAAAATGAGTTTAATATACATTAATAAAAATGTAGAATGTGTTAGAAATTTTAAAACAACCCCAAAGATCATATGCTTCATTATTAGAGCATTTACGAAAAAATTCAGTATTTTCGTAGGGGTTAGCCCATAGATTTTGAGAAAAATTTAAAAATATGAAAATTTTGTTTTAATGCATAGTTGCATCCTTCACTAACATATGATGAAGGTCAAAGAGGTTTGGGAACTTTTTTGTCTCCGTGTTCTAGAGAATAACTATTTTATTGGTTAGTCCACCAATTTGGGAGAGGTATTATGAAGTTTTACTAAATTAATTGACAAAAAAATTAAACCGATGCCCATGTACCATGAAATGAGTTTAATATACATTAATAAAAAATGTAGAATGTGTTTAGAAATTTTAAAACAACCACCAATTATCATATGCTTCATTATTAGAGCATTTACCGAAAAATCAGTATTTCGTCGGGGTTAAGCCCATAGATTTTGAGAAAAATTCAAAAATATGAAAAATTCTGTTTTAATGCATAATTGCATCCTTTCACTAACATATGATGAAGGTCAAAGAGGTTTGGAACATTTGTTGTCTCCATTTCCCTAGAAAATAGCGATTTTATAGTGGTTAGTCCACCAATTTAGGAAGTATTATGAAGTTTTACTATTTAATTGACAAAACTTTTAAAACGATGCCATGTACCATGAAAATGAGTTTAATATACATTAATACAAATGTAGAATGTGTTTAGAAATTTTAAAAACAACCCCAAAGATCATATGCTCATTATTAGAGCATTTACCGAAAAATTCAGTATTTCGTTCGGGGTTAGACCATAGATTTGAGAAAAATTCAAAAATATGAAAATTTTTGTTTTAATGCATAGTTGCATCCTTCACTAACATATGATGAAGGTCAAAGAGGTTTGGGACTTGTTTGTCTCCGTGTTTCTAGAGAATTATACTATTTTATAGTGGTTAGTCCACAATTTCAGGGGAGTATAGGCTGATTATTATGAGTTTTACTAAATTAATGACAAAAAAACTTAAACGATGCCCATTACCATGA
>NW_026014002.1:0-31549 GCF_020379485.1 Brassica napus | reverse complement strand
TTATCATCGCATCCTCTTTCTTTTCTATCTCAACATTCAAACACAGAAAACCATGGGCATCCTCAAAGATTCCAGGTTTCTGAATAGAAACTAGGTCGTTGTAGTCTGTTGTTAGGGTGTAGATATCTATAACCTTGAATCTACTAAGGTTCATCCCACCTGAAATTTTCTCAGGATAATCGAGGGAATAATCAAAGATGTTGGAAGAGAAATAATAATTTTCAGTCCAGTGGAATGGCCTAGGCTCGATTAAGTGAATACATCTATAAATGAAACGAAATAGAGTTCCTCGGAAAATCCAAGCTGGTGAAAGAAGCATGGCACTTGAAACCAGAAATGGCGTGGTTTATGTGGGTCTGACTCTGAGAGGAACATATACTCCAGTCTGGCTAGAGACAAAGGAGACGTAGCCACAGCTCTCGAACCAGCTTTGAGAGGCTTGGAACAGAGATCAGTCCAAGAAACATTGTCATCTCTGCAAGTCACGGTACGGGTTTTGCTGGGGAATCATTCTGGGAGTAAACTCTCCTCAGGAAAAACGTTTTGAAGCTTATAACTTGATGTATTCGCTGTACAAAATTTGAGATTGGTGATGCCTGAGGAGAAATTGAGAGAATATATTCGTTATAAAAGCCAAGGAGAGAAAAAACAAATCGAGAAAATCTAAAGTTTTAGTTTTGCCATTAATAAAGAGGAAGTGGTTGTTCTAGGAGATATGCCGAACAGCCAAGGAGAGAAAGAAGAAAGTCACAACTCACAAGATAGAAACATGTAAGGAAAAATATATTTTATTAATGGTGAAAGGAAGAGTGGTTACAGCTGTGCACGCACTTGCCATGATTTCCCACTATTGTTTTAGTTACTCTCACATTCTTACTTTTCATCTTCGTTATTAGAGATATACTTTTAACATTAGATACGATAATGCATGAAAATGTCTATATTTATATTTTCTCTACATGTTTTGGTTTTTAAATTCTTCACTGTTACTTTACATTACTCTATTTATATCTTTCTCAATTCACTGATCAAATTCAATAAATATATATAATTATTATTAATTAGAAAATTGTTCTACAAGATCAAACGTAACACTATCACAACATTCATCAAAATGTAAATCACTATCAAATAGATAAAAGTTAAAATTAAATTTGGGAAAGGAATATAAATAAAAGTTAATTTTTGTATCTTATAACGCATATATATATATATATATAATATTCTAAAGTTTAACCTGTTCTAAAAACAGGTAAGTAAAAGAGTAAATAATATATAAGCATCTTAAATTTTAGTACATATTTGAAAATGCCAATCAACTCTTAATTAAAAGTAATATTAACATTATTGTTTGTTTTTCATTCATTTTTAGAAATCTTAAGTATGTCTTTTTTTAAAAAGATTTTAATTGTTCTACATTTTTGCACATTATTTGTTCTATTAGTAAATAGAAAAAAAATTCTTAGAATCATCAACAACTTTGACTTTAATTTCAGTGACATATACGTTCAAACAAATAATGCTTCTTCAATTATTGAATACGTTACAAAAAAAAAGTTAACTAATCCAAGCAAATATAAAAAATAATAAGATAATTACATCACAAAATATAATCTCAAACATTTTTCTAACTGAATGTTTAAAGAAATGAGATATTTATGAGTACATCAGAGGCGCCCAATACGTAAAATTAAGGGATGGATCAAGTCTTCCACAAACAATATACCCTTCTATTTTTCAGTAAAAAATGTATTATATTTAGAGAAAAAGACCAAAATAGCACTAAATCAAGTTTTTGTTTCCAAACTAGCATTCAAGGCAAGAAGTCACAAAAATAGCACTCAAGGAGTGGGGTTTAGGGTTTAGAATTTAGGGTTTAGGGTTTAGAGTTTATGTTTTAGGTTTAGAGTTGAGAAGTGGGGTTTTGGAGATAAGATTTCAAATTTTGAAAAATAAAAAAATTTAAATTTTCAAAAGATAAAATGTATTTTGGTCATTTTAGTTTTTGAGTGCTATTTTTATGATATAAACTTAGAAAGATGCTATTTTGGAGATTTGCCATTATATTTATCTTATTAATATCATTGTAACCTTTATTTAGTCACTTTTAAGTATTACACATTAATTATATATCTGGGCAGAAATATAAATATAAATCTAATTTATTTTTTTCTGGTGTTGATTTTGGAATTTTCCGATTTTTCAAATTATATAATTGTGGGATCTTATTGGTTATATTTTGAAACGGTTTTTATATGAGTTCCATTATAAATGCATACATTAGCTATACAAAAACATCATGGAAATGCATACATTGAACCCTACAATATATAGTAAAAAAGAAAACATTTACACGAAAATCGCAAAGTCTCGAGACATATTTAACAACAAATAAAAACTGAAAAATGTTAAAATATATAAAAATTTAAAACATTAAGTTAAATATATAAAAAATGCACATTTATACAATATATTAATAAACAAAATTCTCAAGTGTGCACTGAATCTATGCCCACCAAATACAGTTTTTGCTGCTCTGAAGAAATCAGATCAAAATAATATCGTTTTGACATCAATATCAAATACATCAAATATATTTCATAAAAATGACAAAATCTGAAAAACAAAGTACACATTTTAAAATTTTAAATAGCACAAATATCAAATAATCCGCGCGAAGCGCGGGAACACCACTAGTTAGAAATAACCTAAACTATTCTAATTTTTTAAAAATATTCAAAACTAATCTCTGATTAATCCTCAAATTTTTATACGTGATTGTAAATATGTCACAAAAAGCATAACGTCATATACTCTCTCATTTGCAACTGGAAATTTGTTAAGTGCAGGACAAAACCGATTAATTTAGAGTTCAAAATGTCTGACATCAAAATCATTGTCAATACGTATTTAAAATATGGCTATACGGCAAATAAGCCCAAAATCAATCGATCGAAATGATTTTCTTTTCTGCCAAATACTAATTTTTTTTTTTTTTTGTTCAAAATTTCCATTACAGAATTCATAAAACAGAAAACAAACGATTTATAGGGACGAACAAGATGGACCACGTTGGATCGATCACACGCGCCTGTCGAGTGACGAAAAACGTACGAAGTTATGAGTAATGTGGACTCCCTCCCTCGTAAGATTTCAAATTCGAAAAACCAAAACGACTCTCAGCCCCACCCCCACCACTCTTTCTCTCTCAAACTTTCTCGGAAAATAAAAAGGTTCCCGAGAAATTCAAATCAAATCATATCATATGAATACCGCCGCTTCCTAGCTGAAACGCACAGATTCATTCTATCGAGCGAGAGCCATGGGTTGTCTCTTCCGTTGCTTCCTCCGTGCCAAAGCCGAGGAGCAATCTACCGTCGGCGATTCCGTCTCTCAACCTCCCGGCGGCAACTCCATCGTAATCCCCTCTCTCTCTCTCGCTTCCTTTGATTTCAGTCTCGAATTACAGTTCTCAGAAGTTAAAATCGATTGTAAATGTTCGTTTGTTAGTCTACTTGAGCTGGATTTTTTTGGTAGCTCGGCGTTAACATAGCTTCTTTTACAGAGAGGCCATGACTCGAAGAATCGTTTATCAGCTTTGTTTCTCTCTCAAGGTAGTATTTATATCTCTTCTTATTCAATGTATGGTTTGAAAGAAGAAGAAGAAGAAGAAAGGTCTTACTTGTTTCTTCCTTCTCTAGAGAAAGCGGATTCTCCGCCACGTCATCACTGTGAAGGATCTGGTTTGCATATTATCAAGGATGAGGTATCTCTTCCTATCAATTTCGAACCGTGTGATTCCAATTACTCTTAGCTTCCATTGTGTTGTCAGTTAGCACTTTTCTGGAGGATAAGGTATCTTCATGTTGCTTGAGATACACTTCATGTTAGATCTTTGCTTGCTTTGTTTGTGATATTGGAGGTCAAGCTCTGGCCTGTGTAATGGATAAAAATAAAATAAAATAAACACAAGGGTTCTATTTTCTTATGTTTACATCATTACCTTTCCTTGAAATTATCTGATTCTAATCACTGTTAGCTTCTATCACTGCGTTTGCTAGAGATTCTTTTGTTTTTTTGCATGTATCAATCGAATTTGTTGCTCGCTTTTACAAAATGAAAACATAATCCTCCTGTTTACCTCTGGAATTACAGGTTCAGCTTCTCAAAGCTTGCGGTGCAACAACAGCAGCCACACCAGTTGAAATTAGGAAAGCATCCCAAACTCCTCAACGTGGAAAACAGCTTACACCTTCCCAATTTCATTCCTGGATCTCTGATGCAGTCTTTCACTTGGATGAACCGTGCGAAGAGGTTTCAGAGCAAACTCCTAGCAGGTGCTACTTTTCTTAGCAAATATCTCTTTTAAGCAGAGCATTTGAAAACTAAAACTGCATATATCCTAACATTATTCTACAACACGCAAGAGGTTTCTTTTGATCTAGAATTTTACTCTTTTGTCAAACATCAGTTGCGTGACGAGGATCTCCACTGGATATAGTGATGCTGGTGAAGAAAGCCAAGAAAGCATTGGTACTGAGTTCAGGGATGGGGTGTATAGATCCAGCAAGGTGCCATTCGCAGCTGGAAACATTACGGGAAAGAGGAAATCAGTGTGGTCTAAATGTGATTTTGATCAATCTTACTCTTCTACTTCTTCCAAGAACAGCACTTCAAAGACACCAGAGAAGGCTGGAAAAAGTAATTTCTCAACAACCTCGCGTAATCTTACCTCACTGAAGCTATCGGATGAGATTCAAACTCCTGCAGTTATGGAATCAGCAGTAAGGGGAAGACCAAGAATCAGGTCGCAGTGTTTGCATTCACCTTCCAGTCTTACTGCAAAAGCCTCCATATGTAAGCTCCCTGAAGATTCAGATGAGACTAAAGAGCATGCTTGCAAAGAGAAGAAAGAAACTGAATCTCCAATATCAGTAACTTGTGAGGGAAATTTGGAAGAGAGTTCAGCTAGTCCTTCTCCTTGGGTGAAGCAGAGTGAAGCGAAGAGTAAACAAAAAATGACGGCTACTATATCCACTGTTACTTATGGGGACAGGCCCATCATTGGAACGGCTGCTGCTCACTGGAACGAGAAAGAGCAATCTCAAATCTCACCCAAATGGTGGGATGGTAATGGGATACCAAACTCTACAAACAAGTACAAAGAGGTACCTACTCTCCTGTTTAATCTCTAGTCCTCTCACTCATGATACACATGGGAGTTACTTTTCTTAATGCAGGATCAGAAAGTGAGCTGGCACGTAACATCTTTTGAGGAGAGATTGGAGAAAGCACTTTCAGAAGAAGGCGGTCAAGGTTTCACCCCATCAAGGTACATTCTTCTCCTTCTCTTAATGAAAGTGGTAAGTAGTAACCGATGATGCATAAACCTGTTGCTGTGCAGAAAGCTTGAAATAATGGAAGAGGCTGAAAGCGACACAGCTATACCACAGCTGCATCATCCAGCGCAATCCACATCAATCGTTTCCTTTTGAACATCGTGTAGTCTATTATTGAGTATTGAGACAGTATTGGGCGCTTTCGTACAGAATGATTATCATGAGTTCATGACTCATGAGCAATATGTGATGATACGTAGAAGAATCTATATAGCAAACTTTACACGACGGTTCATGATTTCGTATATCCTTTCTATCACATCACCTGATAGTATATGCAGTGTCATTCATTGCAAGTCCTGAATGATTGGTTATCAAGTGCTTGATGTTTTAAGTTCTTATATTTTTCATTATCTATTGATTCTGTCTACTATATATACTTTAAGCTAATTCTATTAGGAGCCAGAAGTTTATGGACGGAGAAAATAGCGGTCCAATTATGCCTCCGAATAGCAAGACATCAACACATTATTTAAGCGTGGACACTTGAGTATTTGATTCGTTTTCATTTTTGGATTTTAGATATTTTGGAAATAAAGATATATAAGAACCATTTGGGTACTTATTACATCTGGATCGGCTTTATGGCATCTCTTACTCCACTCTATTTTTAACTCTAAAATAGAGTTTAAAGCGAAAATGTTCCAATGATACTCTATTTTTATAGAGTGAAAACTAGTTTTACTCCAAATATATAATAACTTATTTATTTTTTGTTCAGCACTCTATTTTTTACTCTAAAATAGAGTACCATCGGAGCAAATTCCAACTCTATTATAGAGTTATTATATTTTAGAGAAAAAATAAAATAAACCATTGAAGATGATCTTAGTTTAGTTTGGTCATTTTGGTGTTTGAATTGGTTGATATAGTAAGATTCTGAACTGATTTATATATAAACGGCATGCATTTACATATTTAATTATTTAAAAATAAACATAACTAATATTTTAGATATATAAACAGTATTTTATGTATTTGATAATTTTTTTGTTTTTTTCGGTTCAGTTTTGGTGAGATTTCAGTTTAATTCGGATAATTTGAATATATAAATACATCAACTGTTCCAGTATTTATGATTATTTGGATACTTATTAGTTCGGTTCAGTTTAGTTTTTTTTTTAGTTTCGGGCAATTTGTCCTTGCCTAGTCATAGTTCGGTTCAGTTTAGTTCCTTTAGTTCTGGGAAATATGTCCTTGCCTAGTCATATATCTTAAATGAAGAACTAGAGGTGGGCGTTCGGGTACCTATTCGGGTTTGGTTTGGGTCTATTCGGGTTTCTGGTTTTCGAGGTCAAAGATTTCAGCTCCATTCGAATATTTTTAAGTTTCGGTTCAGGTTCAGTTCAGATCTTTTTCGATTCGGGTTTGGATAACCCATTAAAATTATTTTTAAAAGTTTAAAATTTATTATATACTTTAAATTTCTCATAATCTATAAACAAATATTATATTACATACAAATTTGAATAACATATGTCAAAATACCTAAACTTAACATATAATTTGATTTGGTTTGAATATTTGGATAGATAATCAATAGATATTTCAAATATTTTGGTGTTTTTAGTATATTTTAGCTATTTTAGATATTTGCTTTTGACTATTAATATATATTTTCAAGTATTTTGGATAATTTAAAAATATCTTATATATTTTAGATTTTTTAATAAACATTAAAACTAAAATATATTTATATAAGGGTGTATATAAGTCAATTTTAGATACATTCGGGTACCCGGAATACTTCGATTCGGGTCGAGTTCGGTTCTGGTTCTTTAGATACCAACATTTTGAATTATTTAATCAATTTGGGTTCGGGTTCGGTACTACTTTTTCGGGTCGGGTTCGGTTCGGTTCTTCGGATTCGGATATTTTGCCCAGCCCTAAGAAGAACTACATATATTTCGAAGGATGAGATAAGCATTTTCGCATGTTATATTATTTATAAACATTTTTTAGCAAAAAAAAACAACTACATAATAAAACGTTTTAAGATACTGATCGTTTAGTTTGACAAAAAAAAAAAAGATACTGATCGTTTTAATTCTATAGGTTATTGGATACACGATAATATGATGAGACCAAATGTGAAAATAGGCATACGATATCACATGTATTCTTGTGATTTTATTCTACACGACAAATCTTAGTAAACCTCTGACATTAGTGTCCATCTTTTACTATTCAGATCCTGAAATGGAGCAAAGGAGAGGCTCCATCAAGTCCTCTAGCCAAGTAATGCCTCGCCAATTCGGTCGTGGTGGTGTTTATGTACTTGGGAGGGTTTTGTGTAGAAACAAGCTCTTTAATGGGGCCATATACTTGCTCATTTGGTATGGTGTGCATAAAGAAAGATGCTATCGAAATGCGCGGTTCTTCACTTCTGTTCGCCAAAACCCTATGCTCCACACTAACAAACTTATCGTTGCTTATAAGCTGCAAGAAACCATAACACATGCATATATTGGGATTTGTCAGAACATGGATTGTTGTTTACAAAAACTAATCAAGAATGAAATTAAAATATTTGCCTGTAAGAGATCTCCGAGGTTAACGATAAGAGCTTTGGGATTAGGAGGGACATCGATCCAGCATCCATCATGGAGAACTTGAAGTCCTCCAATGTGGTCTTGGAGAAGAACAGTGATGAAAGATATATCTGTGTGTGAACTTATCCCAAAGGTTCGGTCAGGTTCTGGACAAGGCGGGTAGTAATGAGAGAGCAATGACAAGCTCTTTGCGCAGTCCAGTTCTCTGAGGTGGTTAGGTTCTAAACCAAGAGCTTCTGATAAAAGTCCAAAGATTAGTTCTCCTAACTTCATCATTTGCTTTGAATACTCCAACATGATATTCCTGAAATAGTAACCACCACGTACATTTCATTATTAATTATATATATATATCCTATATATTAAAACAGAAGTCACAACCTTGATTCATGTGTGATTTTTTTAAAAATAGACCTAATGGACCTATTCATAGAAATTCATACTATATTTTAATTCAAACTAATAATAAATATAATTTTTAAAATATTTTAATAATAGTATCTTTTGATATCTTTTCATTTTAAATATAAATATATTTATTTTAAAATTCTAACAAATCTGTTTAAAAAGATTTTTACAAAATCTTCATTTTCGAAATTATATTTAAATATTTTCACTAATTTCAAAATTAGTTTAAAATATTATTATACATTAATATATTTAATTATATAAAATGAAAAATAAAAAAATCTATAACATTTTAGTTATTATATAATCATAATCAATCATATTAAATTAAAATTATTATATTGAGCTAAATATAATGAAATTGTATTAAATTTACATATTTATATATTTTATTTTCGTAATTATAAAATATTTATGTTCAAAAATAAAATCTAATATGTTGGTAAGATGGGTTAACATTATCAAACTATATAATACATGTATTTCTTTAAAGTTAATAATATAAAATCTTTGCAACTACTTTAATCATAATATATTTTCATTTTAAATATAATATATATTTATATATTATATTTTAAAAATTCTAATAAATCTGTGTAATATTTAAACAATAACTTAATGTATTTTAAGTTATCGTTTAGAAATAAAAATAAATAAATTATAGTCATGATCACGTTAAAATATAATTATTATACTAAAATAAATATGATAAAATTATATTCAATTGATAAATTTATAAATTTTATTTTCATAAATATAAACTATTTATTTAAAATATAATATGATGATAGAACGGCTTAAAATTAACAAACTATATAATACATGTCTAAAAATTAACATATCTTACACTTTTATATATACAATAATAAATTATCTAAAATAAATAAGCATAAAAATATTGGTAAAAAGAAATCCAGTTTTGAAATACGGATCAGAATTTAGCATAAATTAAATACAAAATATTTTTTAAATATATTTTCTCATGAATATATTTATTTGCTTAATAACTAAATGCAAATACAATAAGATAAATATATAATAATAAGTGGTAAATACATAAGGTTTAAACAATTAATTAATTATAACATGTAAATTATAAAATTATTGTATTTGAAATAGTTATATAAATATTTATGTATATGATTAACATTAAAAATATATACCACTTATGTTCTTTTTTTTTTTTGTAACATACCACTTATGTTCTAAAACAATAATTTATGTATAGAAAAGTGAAAACAAACACCCGTGCGGTTGCACGGGTCAAAATCTAGTATAATATTATTTGAGAAGTCACTTTCTTATATAGCGCTCTCACGTTAATTCTCACAGTGGTTTGATTACTATGATATCCTTAATGAATTCTTTTAATCACATTGTTATTAAAAAGAATTATATATAGTTAGGTAATATTATTAAAACATGTGATTTAATAAATTTTCCTCACGTAAGTTACATATTAACATAGTTATATTATAAGAGTAATTCCCTAAGATAGACTTAAAAACGTTTTTGTCACAAATATAAACCTTAAAAATAAAAAATGACCAAAATAGACTTAAATGTTTTATCAAAAGAATCAAATATACACTTAAACATATAGAGTTAATTAATCTAGACATTAGAGTTAAGGAGTGGAGTTTAGGGTTTAAGGTTTAGGGTTTAGAGTTTAGAGTTGAGGAGATTGGGGATAAGATTTCAAACTATAAATTTTTTAAAAAAAAATTCAAAATAAAAAATGCTATTGTGGTCATTTTAGTTTTAGAGGTCTATTTTTGTGACAAAAAACTTAAAAAAATCCATTTGAGAGAATTACTCATATTATAATGCGGGTGACCTTAAACAATTTACATATTTCCTCATACATTAAACGATTTCCTTATTTTAGTTATTTTCTTAATAGAAAAAGAAACTACGTCTAGTTAGTAAGGTTTCTAAGGAAGCTACGTTTAGTTAGTAAGAATTATACGAGTTGTCCTTTTTTCCTATTTACATTTTTGATTTCTGATATTTTTTGAAATTCAATTTTGATATAAACCTAAGGTGATAACTATACAATTTTCTATGATACTTAGGAATATTATACTTTTTGATAAGTATACAATTTCCTATTCTTTAAAATTCTCCTAACAATTTTGTATATTTTTTTATATATAATTTCCTAATCCTAATACTATTTGAAAGCCCCAACATCTATATAAATAAACAACTGATTCTCACAAATCTAACTATCAAACTATCTACACAAATCTATTTCTAATATCTTTTAAAAATCAACATATATTTTTGATAAATATTATGAAAAATATGCACATTTAAACGATAAATAAAACTAATTTGATTTGAATTAATTAGAATAAAAATAATAATTATACTTGAGTTTGAATCTGAAAGAATATATATGCAACTCAATAAACTCACAACATGAGTGACTAGATTAATCCAACTTCTATCCGAAATCAAAGATCTAACTAAAATAAGAAAAATATAACTTTATTATAAAATCTATTTATTTTATACATATAAATTACATGATGACTCAAAACATATTAATAAATAAAATAAAATATTAACTAATTGTTACAATATAGGTTTATATATATGCATGAGATTTCAGAATATTATCGTTATATTCATTTACGTAATTTTGAATCAACTACTTCAGTTTATTTTTTATTTAGTTCTAAGCACAATATATATTAAGCGATATATAATCTTACAAAAATATATTTACATATCTAAGAAAATAAAAAATCTAAATGCAAATAAGAATTTAATCAAAATTAATTATATTAGAATAAAATATTATAGTTGAATTCAGAGAAATAGATCAATATACCCAAGTGATAAAAAAATCGATTGTTGACCCAGAAAACAACCAAAACGACTAGAAATAGCATATCCAAAATCATATGTGTAATTAAAATAATATAATATTATTAATTTAAATTATATATATATAAATTAAAAATTAATTTAAAACCAAAAGTAAATATCAATTAATTATAATAAAAGTAAAGATCATGGCCAAACTGAATATTTTGTAAAATAAAAACACAATAACTAAACAACTCATAAATAAAACTGTAGTTATGATAACATAAAAATACATAAATAAATAAAAAATATTCGTATCCGCGCAGGTAAATCACCTAGTATATATATATATCTAAGTTAAGTCCTATATTAAATCAAGTATCTTGTGTAATCTTAATTAATTCAATTAGAACTAGAAATGAACTTTCAAAAAATAAAAATTTTATTTCCAATATTAAAAGTACTTTGGGATAACAACTTTTTGCCTCTTTGGTATAAATTATTAGCAAACTCTTTTGTAAATATCTGTAGATAAATATTTTGTTTTTTGTATTTTGTTCTTTGGTTTTTTGTTTGTAATTTCTATTAAAGATGACTTGAATTTTGGTGCAACGGTAAAATGTCACTTTCGTTCGTATAATTATTATATCTAATCTATTAAAACTGAAGTACAATTATTACTTAATCCTGATTTTTTAAAATATATACCATGGAATGCTATTGCCTTTTAATTTAAAAATTAGTCAACAATTTTTCCAGTCTTTGCATAAGTGACGTTGTATACTTCTATATATGCAAGTATGACTGCTTAAAGTTTTGGTTTTGTGTTGCTTCTGTTTTTTCCAATTTGTATACATTGAGAAAAATAAAGTTTCGTAATTGGCGTCGTTTTGATTGCCTTTCAGGGTTTGTTTCATAGAGAATGTTATGAGTGTCAGTGTGTGTCAAAATTCTCTGATTGATTATTATGCAGTATCCTGGTTTCACATCTATGGGATGAAAAAAAGAAAAGAAATTAACCTAGGTGATACATCAGTTAGTCTTCTTAATTGATTAAGAAGCAAACTACATTGATGCTTCCAAGTTTTTCTGAGCTTACTCTAACATAATATAGAGAATAGTGTTTATGAACTTTAAAAAAAAATCGAACTCGATATGTTTAATAAAACCAAAGTTTTATGGGTCATACAATACACAATTTCTGATTCCATTATTTAAACTTTTAAAAAAATAATAACAAGTCATACGATAAAGATATGATTAAACCTGACGATTAGTTTTTATTTAACATGTTTAAGTCAATAACATATAATTTTTATTATATTTAGATTTTATATTAGAAAATTATTAAATTTAATCTACAAAAAGTAAACCCGAGTCAGAATCTAGTTTGATTTAAGAAAAGCTTCTAAAATAAAGTAAAAGTCATGTTTAAAAAATTATAAATACAGATATAAGAATTTATAAATTATTTTTCATATTATTAATAAAAACCCTAAACTGGTATTTAACTTCAATCAAATTTATCTCCAGTTTTTTAATTTTATTCAAAGTATATATGTGGGCCATTCACCACAATAACCAAATTTGTTTTTTTGTAAAGATATATTTTTAACTTGAACAGTTCCGCACTGTAGCATAATTATAGTAGCAACTGGTTAAACTGAAATAGACATTTTCCAATTACAAGCCATATGTATGTATGGACCTATAGGTGTTATGAGTACGTACCCACAAATCTTTGGTAAGTCCTCAGCTCTAGGAACATCAGGAGCCATAACCGTGGTTAAAGTATCTCTCCAGTTAGCAGCTTGAGAGCTATAGAGATCAAAATTAGTGTTATACTTAACCTTCTTGGTGATGTCTCTGCTATAAAACCCTCTCTTCACTTCCGTGTCTTTCTCATGAAACCCACGAGTCCCCTCCTTCATCTTCTCCATTACATCAAGTGGAATCCCATGTTTTATCACCTGGAAAAAACCGAACTTCTCAGCCGCGTCTCTCACTTCCGCAACCACATTCTCTCGTGTTACCGTGGACTCGAACATGCCACCTCCAAGATCGATCGTTGGAATCACCACCGTCGAGGAGGGTTTGATAGGGTTTTCTACGGTGACATGTGGTGAATGATGGAAAATGCGAGGGATATGTGTGATTCCGGCGTCGACGAGACCCTTAACTCCAATTTTCATTTCGTCGAATGCTTTTACCTCACTGTCACGGTCGTATAAGCCTGCCATAGTGTCTTTCTTACTATTTTCTTTTAATACAAGAACAAGGAACTGAAGAAAGAGGCAGACTTGTGACTTGTGTGTTCTTGTTGTATCAGAGCTCGGTGACACTCTCCGTATATATAGCAACACAAATGTGTTTTGGTGTGTGAACAGAGAAGTTGAAATAATTACACTTGTTTGTCCAACTTTTTGGTTGATGTTTATGTGATATATACCCCATGTGAATTATGTGGTATATAGTCCTTGAACTCAGCTAGTGCGGTCCTAAAAAAATTGGGTACCTGGTACCAAAAAAAAAAGGAGTAGAGGTGAGGTCCCCTCTCGTCGTCGATACAATTATTGTACTACGTAATTCTCCCTTTTTTTCTTTTTTTAGTAGGGTATAATTATTTATAGGGACAGTAATTTTAGAGTTATTCTTGGGTCCACCCCCTAAGGTGAACCTCTAGGTTCACCAACCAATAGGACTTCATTATTTCAAATTCGATATCTTTAAAAAAAGAAACAAAATATTGTCAAGATATATTATGTTTTTAAAATAAAATGGTTAAAAGATTAGAAAAAAATAGTAGTTACAGAAAAACAAATTTAAAAAAAAAAATATTTTTATCGTCGTCAGCAAAACACTAAACCCTAAATCCTAATCCCTAAACCCTAAATCATAAACCCTATAAACCCTTGGGCAAACTCCAAACCCTTGGATAATTCATACTCTAAATCAAAAACATTAAATCTTAAAACCCTAAATCCTAAACCGTAAACCCTTGAGTGTTTAGTGTTTTTGATTTGAAATTTAAGATTTATCCAAGGATTTAAGATTTACCCAAAGGTTTAGGATTTAGGATTTAGGGTTTAGGGTTTAGAGATTAAGGATTAGGGATTAGGATTTAGGGTTTAGTATTTTGCTAAGAATGTTAAAAATATATATTTTTAATTACTACTTTTTTAATTTATTTATTTTAACCTTTTTATTTTAAAAATATAATATAACTTATAGCTTGAGAAAATATTTTGTTTTATTTTTTAAAAGATTTCGAATATAAAATAAAACAATCCTATTGGTTGGTGAATCTAGAGGTTCACCCTAGGGAGTGAACCCAAGAATAAGTCGTAATTTTATAAATAAATAAAGACCATAATGAAAACCGTATTTTATTGTATATCTTTTTATTTGTTTTACATGTTTCAAAATGATATTTTAAATAGATACATTTTTGTATTGATAATAACTAATTGTAAATTTCAAAAAAAAATTACATTTACTAAATTCTTATTTGATTATAATTATGAAAACTAGATAATCAAAAATAAGCATTTAATAACAAAATTTAATATATTATTAATATATAGAAAAAATTAAAACATTTATCATTTTGAAACGAAAAAGGTATATCTGATTTAACATGGGTCCTTAATTAATATAGGGCCTTCTGCAAAACGATTCATAAAACATTGTTGTTCAGGACCAGTCTTGAAATTCCATTGCAAGTGTTTAATGTCGTAGTTTTCAAAGATTTTTATTTTCTCATAATGCGTACTTTTTTTACAAGGTCTTTTTGGTATGAACTGTCAAGAATCATGGTCTCACTTTTTTTTTTGGTTCACAAGCTCAGATATTTTAACTCTAAATTTCTGTCCTTATACTCTCTTGTTGCCGTCCTCCACCGTCCAATACCAACTTTGATGCCAACTCTATCATCTTGAGAGTGTAGTTAACGACTCTACTGTGTGAATGTGTCCTCTCGCAACATTGTATTCCTCTATATACTCTTAGCGTGTTCAGATGTTACATAATTGATTTCATCAAGTTCCTTTACCTAGAGTTTAACAACAATAAAAAATACTTTACGCAAAACGTCTAAATCAAAATATATTTCCCTACGGAAGTGGAGTTAAAGACAAACCTAATCATGTTTGTTGTATAATATCACAGTTGCGTGATTTGGGGGAAGTCTCTCACACAGTATTTCAACATTGTAAAAAGAGAAATAATAGAAAACAAAAGAAAGTGATCACTTCCACAGTATCTCATGAGAGGTGAAAACCATTTCTTTGTAGAGAGATTGCAAATATTATAAGAAACTCTCTTCCACCATTTGCGATGTAATAGTAAGTGTTATTTTATATTTTTATTTAAAGTTTATTTATTTTGCAAACTGATATTGTTTACTCTATACTGAGAAACTATGGGAAAAGGCGGAGGAAAGAACATAAACCCACACAAAATTGGAGAAATCTTCTCTCTCTCCTCAAAACTTCCAACTTCTCTCTAACACTTTGACTGCGTTTTCTGGCTCCGGCGGCCGCCTTTGACGTGTGTGGCCGCCGAGAGCTCTCTCTCCTCCTCTCTCTTTAATTTTTGCTTCGTTTTGCCTCTTCCTATCCTTCCGTCGATATGCATGATGTTGAGGTCGAGGCTCCGCCGAGGATTCATCTAGATCCGCTCCGGGGAAGAGGGGGATTAGATCCGAGGTCTGTGGGCTCTGATTGGAGTATCAGTGAGGCGGTGGAAGTTTGAGGTGGCTCGAAGTCGGCATTTTGGTGTTCACTTCCAGATCTCAGTTTTTTCCTTCGTAGATCTGCAGCTCTGAATGGAGATTGCGGCGTGACGTGTGGTGTTTGTGGCGGTCTCGCTCCGGGTCTTATAGTGTTGTACTCTGAAGTGTTTAACTTCGTTGTGGAGTGGGGTTTCAAGCGCTCCCTAGATAGCGACTTGGTGTCTCGTTGTCTGTCAAAGGTCCGTCTTGTGCCTAAGGGGGATGGCGACTCTGTCTTGTCGAAGCGTGCACGGTGGATAACACGGCTGTGTGGTCATTCTGTCTCTGTGGTTTGCGCTTGCAATCGAAGTTAGGAGTCTCAAGATCTGTCGTCTATGGCTGCTCTTCCTCTTCTCTGGTATTGCTCTCTCCTTGTTCTGTCGGCGTCATTTGCAGGTTCATGTTGCTCTGTCCTAGTGTCTGAGCCTTTAGCATCGCATTGTTTGTTGGTCTTCGTCTCTTGCGTGTGGCTACAAAACGGTGCGCATGAAAGACTAGATACATGTTCTGTGTATTTGGAGTAAGGGTGCGGTGCGAGATCCCGGTGAGTCAGTAGGGTCTAATGTCGTTGTGGCGACTTACTTGAGACCGGTCATCCCAGTGCGTGGTGGTTTCACTTGGACCCCTGCGTAGTCTGTTCTCTTCTTACAGCTGATGCTGATGTTTACGGTCGTTGCTTGCCTCTTTTTCGGCCGTTTTGGTTCTGTGGCCTTTGGGTCCGCGGTCTAGTATAATAGTCTCCGGGGTCGAGCATCTAGGTTTCTGTTACATGAATAAAGCTCGACCTTGCCTTGCGGTGCTCTTGGCCTCGGGTTCTTGCTGCCTTATCGTGCTGTCTTAGCTTTGAAGGCTTCCCGCGAGCTGTTCTTGGCTTAACCTGATCATAAAGAGTGGATCATCGGGGAAGCGAATATTACCGGGTTAGGTCTCTCGGTTTAACTGAGGTTGCTTCTTTTGCGGCAAACGGGAAGTTCCATCTCTGTCTAGGCTGGTGGTTAGCTGCTCGGCTTGTTGTGTCAGTCCCAATATAGGTTAAGAAGATTCTCTGTTTAGGGCATCTCCAATGAGACTCTATTTTTCATCTATAATTTATACTAAAATAGAATAGCTCTATTATAGTGTAATTTTTGCTTCAATGATGTTACCCTATAATAGAGTTAATCTATTATAGAGTGAAATATAGAGGAATGTCACTTTTTCACTCTTAATATAGAGTAAAATATGACATTCTTCTATATTTTACTTTATAATAGGGTAACACCATTCGAGCACTATAATAAAGTTACTCTATTTTAGTGTAAATTATAGAAGAAATTTGAGTAATTTGTTTTGAGTCGGAAAATAACTGGACCAAATTATTTTATTTAAAGTAATTTGGGTTCCATTTAATTTGATTTTAGTTTCAGTTTAAATCACTATGCATTTGTTATGTATTGTTGTAGAACCTACATGGTATGTATCAAACATTTTTCTATTATATGGCAGACGATACTACACGTAGGTGTCAAACATTTTTCTATTAACATTGCTTCGTGTTCAATACATACGGATTTGTGTTAACTTAGAAAAGTAACGGATCAAAACTATTCGAAACCAAAAAACGTTATGATCAATAAAGCAATTATGATAAGTTTAGGGGAGGAATTAGAACCCCTAGCTTGCGACTTTGAGAAACATGACGTGTTAGTATGACCTTGATCGACGTTTCCCATGCCAACTAGTTTAACCTTAGCACATGCCCTAAATATAAAAGGAGCACGTAGGTCTCATCACAACTTCCCATATAACATTTTACCAAAAAAAAACTTCCCATATAACAATATCAAGAACCGACAAATGATGGATGATGATCTACATCATATTTCTTTCGTCTTTACTATAGCATAGTTATTTCAAATCTCTTCAGTCCATGTGCACCCTTCACCGCTAAATTTATGTCATTTTTCTGGTTAAATACAAAATATCAGGTTAGTTAATATGAACCTCCATAGATCTACTCCATGGAATAGAAGATTTCCATGAAAAAAATTGTCATGGAGGTTCAGATTTATGTCATTTCTTACATTTAGCAATGAGATTTTATCATCAGATTCTAAGTTCTCTATTGAATTATATGATAATTAATTTAGTAATAAAATCTTTGTAATATCTAACAAAAATAAATGTTATTTAGGCGTAAGCAGGAACAACAAGAAAGTGATCTATCAATATTCTTTTTGAAAATTCCTCACATGATAATAGAGGGAATTTAATAATAGACGGCAATATCTTATTAGATCAAACGTGAAATAAACATTTCAATGGGACTACAACATGTAGTTATCCTTTTTCTCAAACGTACAAAAAAGTGTAGTAACTTCAGAAACCATATTGTGCATCTGTGTGCACTAAAATTTTATTGGAAACACAAAGGAAATAACAATATAGATTCAGATCAGGTTCACTTATTTTGTTCAGATCCTTAAATGGCTCAGCGAATTGTTCCCATCACGTTTTCTAGCCACATAGTGGTTGGAGGCTTCCGGAGTGGTTTCCCTGTACTTGGGAGGGTTTTCTTCAGACAAAAGCTCTTTAATGGGTCCATATACTCTCGGACTTGTTGAAGGAGGATGCACAAAGAAAGATGCAACCGAAGTGCGTGGCTCTTTACCTCCATTTGCCAAAACTCTATGCTCCACACTCACAAACTTGTCATTCGTTATAAGCTGCAAAAATAAAAAAACACTATGAAGACCTTGTTTTCTTACTAATTATGGACCGTTTGATTATAAGTGTAAACAACAACTTGCCTGTAGTAGATCACCAACGTTAAGGATAAGAGCATTCGGATTAGGAGGAACATCGATCCAGTATCCATCATGGAGAACTTGAAGTCCTCCAATGTGATCTTGAAGAAGTATAGTGATGAAAGATCTGTCTGTATGCTGAGTGGCGCCCAGCGTTAGGTCTGGCTCAGGACACGGCGGGTAACAATGACAGAGCATCAACAAACCTTTTGCACAATCCATTTTTTTGAGGTGGTTAGGCTTCAGCCCTAAGGATTCTGATATGAGCTCAAATATTAACTCCCCAAACATCATCACTCTCTTTGAGTAGTCCAACATGATCTCCCTAAAACACTCAAACATAAAATAAACTCTCAAAACCCATCAAACAAAAACACTAATGAAGTTAGTATTAATTAAAATCAAGAGAAGCCGTGTTCGTACCTACAAATGTCTGGTAAGTCATCGGTTTTTGGAACATCAGGAAACATAAAACAACTTAAGGTATCTCTCCAGCTCGCAGCAGGAGAGTCATAGAGATCAGAGTTAGAGTTATACTTAATCGCTTTGGTTTTTTCACGGCTATAGAACCTTTTCCTCGCTTCTGGATCTTGCGCGTGAAACGCACGGATCCCTTCTTTTATCTTCTCCATGACCTCGAGAGGAATCCATGGTTAATCGCCTGGAAAAAACCGAACTTCTCCATAGCGTCTTTAACCTTCTTAGTCACTTCCTTTCTTGTGACCGTGGACTCGAACACGCCACCTCGGAGATCTATCGTAGGGATAGTCAACGTAGAAGGAGGTTTAGGGTTAGTTACCGTGGCTTGCGGGTTATGGAATATGCGTGGGATTTTTGTGATTCCGGCGTCGACGAGACCCTTCACCCCGATTTTCATCTCGTCGAATGCTTTTACCTCATCCGCACGGTCAAATGTTCCCGCCATTGTGCACTTTGACTCCAACTTTTTTTTTCTGAGTGTTTTATGAAAGGAAATGGAGAAACTTGTGTTGTGTTTTGATCGAGTGACCTAGCTCTGTCTCTATATATAAGGAGGGAAAACTGGCGAAGACATGAAATAGATGCCAAAGAGAAGGACGGGTCGTGTAATTAATCCATTCAGCGGCGTGCCAATACATAAAAAGATAATATAAAAAATGGTTTAGAAGTCTGTCTAATAATATTTTTAAACAACTTTAAAAAAAAATAAAAAATCCAGTCTATTGTCTTAAAAATCGGTTTTGGCGATCGTCTAATCACCAATTTCATATAAAGAACCTAATTACCATCTAATGATTTTTTAAACATTGATAAAAACCAAGCGAAACACAATGTGTTCTTAATAAATCCCCTTTTCAATAAAAAATCGAAATTGACATATCATCTTAAAAAGAAACAAACAATTCGAACATTGCTGACAATACAGTTTTCATGGTAAGTTTAAATAATTTTTAGCATACATTTGCCGCATCATCAATCTGAAATTTGAGAAAATGATGTGAAAAGATGAATAAACATCCGAAATGCAACGTTGGTTCTTAGGGCCAATCAAAAAAATTCGTACAATGCAATTTTAGAAACATCAATACGTAAATTTCTTAGGACAATGATTCGATATTACTATCAATATTAAATTTCTCAATTCTCAAAATAGTAAGAGTCTTGAAAAAAATCCATATTTTTTCAGATTAAGAAAACAGTCATTTAAGCTTCAGAAAAGTGAGATTTGGAGTAAACGCTAGGACGATTTGTATATCTTATAAATAAATCATACTTACCCAAGAAAAATATTATGCTAAAAGAATGGATATACGTATAGCTTGAAAATGTATTAACCAATTGTATTAAGTTCCAAACGTTGTTATCACTCAAAGCTGTAATAGGATAATTTTTTTCTTAAGTCAAATTAATAACAATGCACAATCGACTATCTAATTACTCGAACATGATTTTCCGAAGTATTGTCGTTGTTTTGCATCAAATTCAGCAATTTATCTTTTATTTTATTATATTTGGGTGGCACAAGCATATAGCTATTCTTCTTTGGAGAGCTAGGTAAATTCTTCTGGATGAAATTTGTATCTTTGTTTATCAAATCGTGTTTATATTTTCTTTCATTTATTAGTGTATTAACCTTACTTAACTTATTCTACTTGAAACTTGAAAAATGTCCAGTTACAAAAAAAAAAGAAAAAAAACTTGAAAAATGTTCTGATATTCCAAGTATAGTAATTTGCTGACATAATTTCGTAGTAGTTAACCGGAAGCCACTAATTGGATTATAAAAAGGTTGACATTATTGTAAGAGAAAGACTTCGTCCCTATGGTGAACTTTTAGATTCACCAACCAATCAAAAATTAGCATACTAAATATAGTTTTTTTCATAAAAAGAAACAAAAAAAAATTAGTAGCTGTAAAAAAACATTTTAAAAAAAAATTGTTAACATCCACACTAAATCCTAAACCCTAAATCCTAAACACCAAACCTAAACCCTAAACACTAAACCCTAAACTTTTACATAAACCTTAAACCCTTGTGTAAAACATAAATCCTTAGATAAATCTTAAAAACTAAACCCTAAAATTTAAGGTAAACCCTAAACCCTTGGGTAAATCTGAAATCATTGGGTAAATCTTAATTCTTAGGCAAATTTTAAATCATTGAATAAAATATTTTGGGTTTAGGGTTTTACCCAAAAGTTTAGGATTTATCCAAGAATTTAGGATTTACCCAAAAGCTTAAGGTTTAGTGTTTAGGGTTATGAATTTAGGGTTTAGTATTTATGATTTACATAAGGATTTATGATTTACATAAGAGTTTAGAATTTACCTAAGAGTTTAGAGTTTAGATTTAGCATTTATGATTGGGCGGACGGCATTAACAATTTATAGAAAAAATATTTTTTTTTACAGCTACTAATAATTTTATTCATTTTTATCTATTTATTTTAAGAAGTAAATTCGAAATATTTTGTTTTTTTTTACGAAAAAGACTGTATTTTATATGCTAATTTTTATTGGTTGATGAACCTAAAAGTTCACTATCAGGGTGAACCCAAGTTTTTTCTCTTATTTTAATAAGGATTGAACGTGGACGACAGAGAATCAAGGAGATATATTGAGATATCGTCAGTATTATTCAAAAAGAAATCATCAATATTATATCATACTATTAAAAACTTATTATCATATCATCGAGATCGTATCTTTTAGGCCTATTTAGAACTATTTTATCATTATCAATAATATATCATATTAATAAAATCATTTTTATATTTTGAATGGAAACCATAGAGCGGTGCATCTTTGGAATTGGTGTGATTTAAAAGTTATAAATGTCAGCAATATTCAAGAATGTTCCTATAAATATTTCCAACTTCAATTACATTTGACTTGGGAAAAATAAAAAATGAAACTAAACCTAAATTTTTAATTGAAAATCTATTGTGTAAAATGAAAAATATTTTTATAATAACATTATATATATAATATTTTAGGTTTTTTGTCAACATATAATATTTTTGTTATATATCATAATCAACAATTCTAAAACTAATGTAAAAACAACATATAAAAACTGACATATTAAATAATATTATATAAACATAATATATTTTCAATTATAAAATTTCACTGATTTATATTTTGTTAACCATGATGCATAAATTGTTTAAATAGGTAATGCTAACGAAAATGAGATCTGGTCCGAGATAAAAAAGCACGTGACTTCGTATCGGGGCTGGCTCCTTACTATAAAAAGGCTTTGGACAAAACAAATTATATATTTAGCAAGAAGCATTTTAATATATTAATCAAGTTGATATGATAGTAGTATAATAATCTTTAGAATCATTTTGTTTTTTTTTTTTGTCATCTGTTAGATTAATAAACTTTTATCCGTTCGAAACATGATTTTTCTAGAGCCATGCATAAACCGACAAGGTAAACCATAAACATAACCTTTCGAAACCAGTGCCGGCCCTGACCTAAAGCTGGGGAAGCACCAGCTTTAGGCGCCAAACTGAATTATATATTTATGGGCATCACAAAAACCAAAACTTTCATGTGTCCTAGTGGTTGTGTACCCCTTAACTGGTTTAAAGGTGCTAGGTTCGATTCTGTAGGGGCACCAAATTTTGTTTTTGCTTTAGGCAATATTATAGACTGGGCCGGGCCTGTTCGAAACCAAATTTAAATAGACAAAAACAAATGATTTCACATAAGCAAGACGAAAAAATGATCACTGAAATCTTTTTTGGAGCACACTCATAATCACCATTGATACGAAGCTGAACGATGACAGAAGCCAAAATGAACGAGAAAGCAATGACGATTCAATTTATTTGAGATGAGATAAGATCTCTAAAACCTGTTCCAAACTAGGAACCACGAGCCAACACCACTCAAGAACAAGCTTCAACTACAGGGAGCCACGAGAAGACGTATCTAACACCTCGAGAAGTCGACGAAGTAGACCGTTGACAATCAATTACTCAAAGACCGATCGCAATTGAACTATAACTTCACAGTCTCTTACCAAAAGACAACATTACTTCTCCCTACCGAAGCTTAGTACCGAGAGATTCAACACCGAAAGCGAAAGCCGAGTAACTAGACCTTACCGGAAGAGAGCACCATAAGCGATTTGTCACAAAGATGACAAGATATAAGGCTAAAGACCACAACCACCAATAAACCACTAATAAACCACCACAACCTCGAGATCACACAAGCTCCAAAAAGATCAAAGATTTCTGAATCACAAACCATTAATACGCCAAGCTAAGCTACACCAAGACCTGCCAAAACTTAGGGAACCTTTGACAAAGAAAATGCTAGGATAAGGATAAGAAGACAAAAGCCTACAATCACCGGAGACCTGCCTGAAGCTGCCTTACTAAATTCGATGGAAGAAGTAACAACCCACATCAGAGCCGGTGTAATCCTGCACCCGCGCACCAGAAAACAAATTTGATACTAGCGAGGCATTCCAAACAAACCTATAAGGTGATCAAGCCACCGGCCTTCTTTTCAAGAGAACCCAAATCGAAAGAGAGAAGCCTCAAATCGAGATCTGAGTGACTCCTTCGTCTTCGGTCACCAGGGCGTCAAGCATATCCCCGAAGGAGAGGAGAGCTGGCAGGAGGCAAAGAAACAATGACCACCAGAGCCATAACCGGCGCACACGCCATCACGGCCAGAGTAAGATGAGAACGAAGATGTCTTCACGGGAGCATCTTCTTTTTTTTTTAAAATTAAGTTAAAATTATTAGAATAATTAAAATGTATATCATTCATTAATTAGGTTAGTTCATCCTAACTTTGAGTTTATCTATGACACAAAACATATGAGGTGCTGTACCTTCTATCATTCCCCGATGCCGACGCGTCGCTGTTCATCCCCGCTTTTCGCTCTCTTCATCTTTGCCGATTCTTTTGGTCCAGTTCTTATAGTTTCTGCTTCGAATCTACTCTCATCTCCAACGAAAAGCGCATATTTCAACCTGAACTTTACTCATCGTGTCTATTTTTTCCCGAAGTTTGTAGTAGTAATGCGTATTGCATGAACTAAACAAAAATACAAAAATACTACATAAACTTTACATGTCATAGTTTTTTCATTTTCAAACTTTATAGTAGTGCATATTTCATACTAAACTAAACAAAAATTCAAAAATACTATATGAGCTCTCAAAATTGTGCTTATTTATATTGACCATCAAAAATGTTTATTATCCGTTAATTTATAAACATGACATCAATTTGAATAAATTCTGTAAAATTAAAAATTTAAAAATTTTACATGAATTTTCAAAATCGTGCTTATATATATGATCTTCCAAAAGTGTTAGTCATCCGTTAATTTTCAAAACACGTCATTTTGAATAAATTCTGTAAAATGAAAAATTACTTTTAGAGAGATTCGAACTCTCACACTTGTAAACAAGTATAAAGTAAATATTTGAATTAATAATAAATAATTGAAACTTATATAATAATGAATTTTAAAGTTAAATTTTAAAAAGTAAATAATTATAGATTTATTTGATAAAAATAAAACAATAAAATTTGATAAGATTTATTTGATTAAGCTAAAACTTATAAATAATTTAATGTTTAAAAAAATAATACAAGAGAATTATTTTAGTCTATATATCAATTAATATGCTCTTACTTGTTCACAGTGCGAGAGTTCGAACCTCTCATAAATTAATTTTTAATTTTACAGGATTATCCAAATTGACGTTGTTTTGATAAATTAACGAATGACTTTTATTTTTAAAAGTCAATATATATGCACGATTTTAAGAGTTTATCTAGTATTTTTAAACTTTTAATTTTACAGAATTTATCTAAAATGACGTCATTTTAATAAATTAACAGATGACTAACATCTTTGACGGTTAATATATATATAAACATGATTATAAGAGTTCACGTACTATTTTTAAATTTTTGTTTAATTCAGTATGAAATATAAACTACTATAAAGTTTGAGAATGAAAAGACACAATGCATAAAGCTTATGTAATATTTTTAAATTTTTATTTAGTTCAATATAGAAAACATACTAGTACAAAGTTCAGTAAAGAATAGGCACGAGGCATAAACATTTTTTCCCGTTTTCAACGGTGATGAATCCCCGGGGACTCGACCTACTTGGTTTCAAGCGCCGCTCCAATTCTCACTTTATGCTTCGTTGTTGTTTCTTTGACAGTTCCTGGAAAATCATGTCAAAAAGAAATTTTATTCTTAATAGTATCATCTAAAATAAAACTAATATTTATTTATGATAATTACATATCACAATTTGTAATAATTAAATATCAATATAAATGTGTGATATTCTAATTATACACCAGAAGGTATAATATGTTAGTCGTTGAATATACAAGGGTTGAAGATTTATTTTATATCATCATTATATTAAATTTTGTTATATGTTTCTACATGTATTTTTGGGTGACATATTCTATTTTTTATTTTATTAAAAACATGACATATTTAATAAAACATGGTAAAATTAAAATGCACAATTCATGGTAGAAAAAAACAAAATCCAACAGAAACCTATAAAATGATTAAATTTTGTAAGCAATGCTAGGAAATTTTCTTTTAGATATTAATTGTTGTAAAAACAAATAAAACTAATACTTTAGGTATATAAGGAGTATTTCATGTATTTGATTGCCTTTTTGTTTTTCGGTTGAGTTTTGGTGAGATTATAGTTTAGTTCGGAGTATTTGAATATAGAAATACATGAACTGTTTTAAGATTATTTAGATACAAGTTTAGTTGTTTTAGTTCTGGGGAAACGTCCATGCCTAGTCATATATCTCAACCGAAGATACTGATCATTTTAAGTCTAGATTATTGGATACACGACAATATTAATATATGACCAAATGTGAAAAATAGACATAGTATTCCACATGTATCTTGTGAATTCATTCTACACAATAAATCTTAGTGAACCTCTATATTATGGTCCATCTTTTACTATTCAGATCCTTAAGTCCGCAAATTAAGGAGAGATGTGATCGAAATGTGCGGTTCTTCGCCTCTGTTCGCCGAAACCCGATGCTCCACACTAGCAAACTTATAGTTGCTTATAAGCTGCAAAAAAACTATCATGCAAGCATATATTGGGATTTTTCAGAAATTATGTTTAGAAAAACAATCAAGAATATATTTGAGATCTCCGAGGTTAACGGTAAGATCTTTCGATTAGGAGGAACATCGATCCAGCATCCATCATGGAGAACTTGAAGACATCCAATGTAGTCTTGAAGAATTGACTAGTGATAAAAGATATATATGTGTGTGAACTTATGCCAAATGTTAGGTCAGGCTCATGACAAGTCGGGAAGTAATAAGAGAGCAATGATAAGCTTTGCGGTGTCGAGTTCTTTGAGGTGGCTAGGTTCTAAACCAAGAACTTGTGATAAAATTTCAAAGATTATCATTTTTTGTACCCCAACATGATCTCTCTGAAATATTAACCACCACTACACTTCATCATTAGTAATTTATATATAGCAGATCACCAAAAAATAATATTTATATATAGCAAATAAGTCCTGAAATAGATCAAATATCTTGTGTAGTCTTAATTAATTCTGAACTTGAAATGAACTATCAAAAAGAGAAATTATATTTCCACATTATTCAAAGTAGTTTGGAACGAGATTTTTTTTTTGGATTAACCAGGAGATATCTCAAATCTACAGAATAGCTCATACTAATCGTCTAATAAGAGGTATAGTTCAAAGATAGGCCTTCTCTTCTGATGCAAATAAAATTCAAATCATGGCCACATATCCGTATGATCACACATGTTTAGTGTCGTATGGTTGTTTCGAACCTGAGTCGCTTAACTCATAGGAATTTGCCTACTATTAGACCACCCATGTGTGGTTAACAACAACTTTTGTGTCTTTGGTATAATCTATTAGCAAATTCTTTTTGTAAATATTCATAAATAAAATGTAAATTATATTCCAATATATTTAGGATCCAACTGGTGATCTTTTCGGTAACACGAGGAACGTATAGGAATAAAATTGTAGGAATAAAAATGAATGCTTGTTCCTTATCAAATTTAACAAGGAATGCTTTTGTTTTATATTTCTCTACAAAAAAGGAATGGAGAGGAACAAAAAGGAAAAATTATTCCTTGTGAATGATGGTTTTTTTTGGAGAATGATAAGGAATTCAGTGTTCATTTTCGTTCCTTGGTCACCATTCAAAGCCTTACTTTATTTTGTTGTTTAGGTTTTATTTGTAATTTTTATTAAAGGTGATTTAAATTTGGTACAACAGTAGAATGTCACTTTCTTAAAATATGATATTTTATTTTGATTTAAGAAAACTTCCTAAAATAGAAAAATTGGGGTTTTAGATTATAAATACATATATAAAATTTTATAAATTATTCATTCATATCACTGATAAAAATCTGTACATTGGTATTTTATCTCAATGGATTTTTTCTATAGTTTTTAGTTTTATTCAAGTTTTATTTGTGGCCACTCACAAACAGTAATCAAATTTTCTTTTTGTTTTTAGAAACTTGGGTTAAATTAAAATATTATTTCCTCAAGACATTATTTGAGAAGTGATTTTTCATTTGTCATCATCACAAAAATTTTGAAAGAAAAATGATGCCATATCATACCAAAAATGATGACATAACTTGAAGCTAATTATGACATTAACATTTACATTAAATGTGATTTATATTTTTGGTAAGTTTTTTTAAATATGGTAGTAACTCATAAATCATCATTAATATAATAATAAATAATATAATAGTAGAAATAGAAATATAATAATATTTTACAATTTTTGAAATATTCTTTATTCTATTTTTATAATTTTTGTTACTAAAACAATTTTTTCAAAACTTTATGCAGTTTTTTTTTTAAAAAAATTGTAATTTTCTAATCCCATTACCATTAGTTTCTTTTTAATATTTAAAATTTTGAGAAATATTATTTAGTTTACGTTCGATAATTATATAACTACAAAAAATTCTCTTAATTTTGTAGAATTTGATCTCTTATATTTTAACTAAAAGAAATAGATAAAAATCTTTCTAATATTATAATTTTAAATATATACATATCTACTATTAAATTTAAATTACAAAAGTCTTTATTTTATCTTAATTTTACATATAATTATATTAAAATTTGAAATTTAAAATTTAAAATTAAATATTTTGAAAGAATAAAATTAATAAATTAATAAATATAATTTAAATTTAAAAACTTTTATTTCCGCGCATAATGCAGAAACGCCTAGTTTCCAATTGTAAGCCATATATATGCGTGGACCTACACATAAGTTGTTTTCCAGTTGGATTGGATAACTCCTGTTGGTAAAATTGTAATTAGTTAGGTTTGTTTTGGTTTCTTGGTTTTTTAATATATTTTTTCAGTTTAATTAAAAATGATGAGAAATAGACAAAAAGAGCGCATATGGAAATGTTTTTTCGCCAGTAAGAACGTTTCAGACTTTGATCCTATTATGTACCCACAAATCTTTGGTGAGTCCTAAGCTTTAGAAACATCAGGAGCGACAACCGTGGTTAAAGTATCTCACCAGTTCGCAGCTTGGAGCTATACAGATCCAAATTAGTGTAGACTTAACATTCTTGGTGATGTCTCTGCTATAAAACCCTCTCTTCACTTCCGTGTCTTCCTAACGTTCGTTTTCTCCCCACAATGTTGTATATACTAACTTTTTTTCTTGTAATTATTATACTCTGAATATATTTAGAGCTCTGTTCAATCAATAATATCATACAATTTCATAACCTATTAGGTCTTTGATTTGGTTGTGGAATTATATTTTCTTTTTCAAAAGAATAACAATTTATAAAAACGTTTCTTAGAGAGTTGTTGAACACAACTACCGTGTGCCTCAAATTTTTTTTCCTTCTCCTCTTTCGTTAGGTTAATCGTCATTTTCTTCTCTTTTCCGACGGTTGTCACAACCGCTTCGTTTGCGCGACTGATGTAGGTCCACGCATATATATGGCTTACCATAAGTGGAAACAATATATAATTCTTGTTGACATATATATGGCATATTCCACAAGAATTCATTCCATTAAATCTTGTGGAATAAGTGGAAACAAATGGAATGTAGTAGGGTATTCAGAATAAAAAAAATCATCGTGAATGATGTGGAATGGAATACAGTTACGTTAAAAATTACTTTAATTAAATTTTGATATTATCTAACTTATTTAGTGCAGTACTGTAGTTAAATAGTAGAGTTGTTAATATTCTAAAATTTAAAACAATCGTAGATTTTTATGATTTGTTACTAATTCAACAAAATAGTAGCAACATCTTCTTCACTATTTAAGCATTCTTAAGTTGATTATCAAACCATCAAATGAAAAGTTGTTTCTCTCTTACCAGGTGCTGTTTCTTTTCATCATTCTTATATCATATACTAGGGAAGCCCGCCTGATTTCAATGATATTATATTTTCTAATGAAATTTAAATTAATTTTATGGTCTTGAAAAATAAAGTATTCGTCTAACATATGAAGATGCATTAATTTTCTTTTACTCATGTATCATTATTCTTAAAATTATTTTAAAATAAAATAAAATTCAAATATATGGATAAGAATATATTAAAATAATTTATCCGAGTACTTTGTAGCATTTTGTATTATTTATTTTTTTGAAATAATTTGTAATAATTAAATATAGTGTTCCTACATTTTTCAAAAAGAGAGATATGTATACTTGTAATACTTAGATATAGTGCTTCTACATTTTAGAAAGAGAGATGTATACTGGCTAGAACTCTATGCCTACAGTGCACATGCATATTATTTTGGTTTTGTTTCCTAAATTTTATAATTTTAATTATAATTTGTAAGTATATATTCGATATATTATATATTGACATCTGTTATAAAACTATAATTCATATTAATTGTTTAATTTTCAGTTCCTAAAATTTGTGATCTTTTTCTTTGTTATCTAAAAATACTATAACATGATAAGCAAAATGAATAAAATAATTGAGTCTTTGTATGATTTGGATAATAATTTATCTTGGTTATCTAAAGTTTATTTTGGGTTTAAAACCATAAATTTATAACTTTCAAGAGAATTAGTAAATTTATTTTGATATATGTATTCAATTTTGTTCCACCTCGTCTTAGAGGCATTTCTGATTTATTTGCACCATCTATATTGTTTGCTAATATATATAATCAGTTTTGAACAATGACCTTAACCGTATTATGAAAATACTTTTTTTTTGTGGCTTAGGTGTTTTTTAAATTGCTATAATGGTTTACTTTGTCTTCTGGTAGCATTGAGTTATTCATATGGACATTTTTCATAAACTTCATACTAAAACACATTTGAGTTACTTGCAAAGAAATTCATATGTGAGAGAGACCAAGGGGCTGTTGTTTTTCCATCTACCATCTCCATCCAGCTGCTTTATCTATGTGATCCATCCAAATGATCCATCCAGATTTTAGGAGCTGTTCGTTTCTCTATCCAGATGAGCCATCTAAATGAGTCATCTACATGAATTTTATGTTTATTTCTTTATTTCTATTTCCATCCAGATATGTTAATAAACAAATTACAACACATACCCATGTTTTGAATTAATCATGCTTAATATTAAATTTAGCTATACTAATTTTTATTATTTAGTATAAAATATATTTCTACTGAAATTATTTAAATTAACATTTCACATTTACAAATTTTTATTTCATATAAATTTATTTATTATTTTTATTTTTAAAAAATATATTTATTTTATTTAAATAATTTTTTATTTTTAATTAAATTTTCATTAGAATTTAATACAACTATAACTTTTAATCAAACTCAAAATAGAAACTCAAATTTGAATAAACTTCCAACAACTCAAAGTAGAAATTTAAAGTGGAAACTCAAATTTTATAAAACTAAAATTAAAATATGAAAGCAATGGTAAGAGCATTATGTACTCAAATTTTGCATTTTTTAGCGGAAAAATATGCTTTGCGGTTTTGGTGGAAAAACACACTTTTAAAGTTTTGGTGGGAAAACGTGTTTTTAAGATTTTGGCGGGAAAACACTTTTACGATTTTGGCACTAAAATGCGTTTTTTGATTTGGTTTGCGGGTTTTGCGAAGAAACCACGTTTTGGCGGATTGGCGGGAAACCACATTTTTGCGGCGGGTTAGCGGGGGGGTGGAAAAGCGTTTTAGGCAGTTTTGGCGGGTTGGAAGAAGGAGGTGAGGAACACATATTTTGCGGTGTTTTTATTTTTGCAGGAAAATGCGCATTTTTGAGGTT
>NW_026014001.1:0-14171 GCF_020379485.1 Brassica napus | reverse complement strand
TGGGGGGGCGGGTAACAATGACAGAGCATCAACAAACCTTTTGCACAATCCATTTTTTTGAGGGGGTAGGCTTCAGCCCTAAGGATTCTGATATGAGCTCAAATATTAACTCCCCAAACATCATCACTCTCTTGAGTAGTCCAACATGATCTCCCTAAAACACTCAACTAAAATAAACTCTCAAAACCCATCAAACAAAAACACTAATGAAGTTAGTATTAATAAAATCAAGAGAAGCCGTGTTCGTACCTACAAATGTCTGGTAAGTCATCGGTTTTTGGAACATCAGGAAACATAAAACAACTTAAGGTATCTCTCCAGCTCGCAGCAGAGAGTCATAGAGATCAGAGTTAGAGTTATTTATACTTAATCGCTTTGGTTTTTTCACGGCTATAGAACCTTTTCCTCGCTTCTGGATCTTGCGCGTGAAACGCACGGATCCCTTCTTTTATCTTCTCCATGACCTCGAGAGGAATCCATGGTTAATCGCCTGGAAAAAACCGAACTTCTCCATAGCGTCTTTAACCTTCTTAGTCACTTCCTTTCTTGTGACCGTGGACTCGAACACGCCACCTCGGAGATCTATCGTAGGGATAGTCAACGTAGAAGGAGGTTTAGGGTTAGTTACCGTGGCTTGCGGGTTATGGAATATGCGTGGGATTTTTGTGATTCCGGCGTCGACGAGACCCTTCACCCCGATTTTCATCTCGTCGAATGCTTTTACCTCATCCGCACGGTCAAATGTTCCCGCCATTGTGCACTTTGACTCCAACTTTTTTTTTCTGAGTGTTTATGAAGGAAATGGAGAAACTTGTGTTGTGTTTTGATCGAGTGACCTAGCTCTGTCTCTATATATAAGGAGGGAAAACTGGCGAAGACATGAAATAGATGCCAAAGAGAAGGACGGGTCGTGTAATTAATCCATTCAGCGGCGTGCCAATACATAAAAAGATAATATAAAAAATGGTTTAGAAGTCTGTCTAATAATATTTTTAAACAACTTTAAAAAAAAAAAAAAATCCAGTCTATTGTCTTAAAAATCGGTTTTGGCGATCGTCTAATCACCAATTTCATATAAAGAACCTAATTACCATCTAATGATTTTTTAAACATTGATAAAAACCAAGCGAAACACAATGTGTTCTTAATAAATCCCTTTTCAATAAAAAATCGAAATTGACATATCATCTTAAAAAGAAACAAACAATTCGAACATTGCTGACAATACAGTTTTCATGGTAAGTTTAAATAATTTTTAGCATACATTTGCCGCATCATCAATCTGAAATTTGAGAAAATGATGTGAAAAGATGAATAAACATCCGAAATGCAACGTTGGTTCTTAGGGCCAATCAAAAAAATTCGTACAATGCAATTTTAGAAACATCAATACGTAAATTTCTTAGGACAATGATTCGATATTACTATCAATATTAAATTTCTCAATTCTCAAAATAGTAAGAGTCTTGAAAAAAATCCATATTTTTTCAGATTAAGAAAACAGTCATTTAAGCTTCAGAAAAGTGAGATTTGGAGTAAACGCTAGGACGATTTGTATATCTTATAAATAAATCATACTTACCCAAGAAAAATATTATGCTAAAAGAATGGATATACGTATAGCTTGAAAATGTATTAACCAATTGTATTAAGTTCCAAACGTTGTTATCACTCAAAGCTGTAATAGGATAATTTTTTTCTTAAGTCAAATTAATAACAATGCACAATCGACTATCTAATTACTCGAACATGATTTTCCGAAGTATTGTCGTTGTTGTTTTGCATCAAATTCAGCAATTTATCTTTTATTTTATTATATTTGGGTGGCACAAGCATATAGCTATTCTTCTTTGGAGAGCTAGGTAAATTCTTCTGGATGAAATTTGTATCTTTGTTTATCAAATCGTGTTTATATTTTCTTTCATTTATTAGTGTATTAACCTTACTTAACTTATTCTACTTGAAACTTGAAAAATGTCCAGTTACAAAAAAAAAAGAAAAAAAACTTGAAAAATGTTCTGATATTCCAAGTATAGTAATTTGCTGACATAATTTCGTAGTAGTTAACCGGAAGCCACTAATTGGATTATAAAAAGGTTGACATTATTGTAAGAGAAAGACTTCGTCCCTATGGTGAACTTTTAGATTCACCAACCAATCAAAAATTAGCATACTAAATATAGTTTTTTTCATAAAAAGAAACAAAAAAAAATTAGTAGCTGTAAAAAAACATTTTAAAAAAAAATTGTTAACATCCACACTAAATCCTAAACCCTAAATCCTAAACACCAAACCTAAACCCTAAACACTAAACCCTAAACTTTTACATAAACCTTAAACCCTTGTGTAAAACATAAATCCTTAGATAAATCTTAAAAACTAACCCTAAATTTAAGGTAAACCCTAAACCCTTGGGTAAATCTGAAATCATTGGGTAAATCTTAATTCTTAGGCAAATTTTAAATCATTGAATAAAATATTTGGGTTTAGGGTTTTACCAAAAGTTTAGGATTTATCCAAGAATTTAGGATGAATTATTTACCAAAAGCTTAAGGTTTAGTGTTTAGGGTTATGAATTTAGGGTTTAGTATTTATGATTTACATAAGGATTTATGATTTACATAAGAGTTTAGAATTAACCTAAGAGTTTAGAGTTTAGATTTAGCATTTATGATTGGGCGGACGGCATTAACAATTTATAGAAAAAATATTTTTTTTACAGCTACTAATAATTTTATTCATTTTTATCTATTTATTTTAAGAAGTAAATTCGAAATATTTTGTTTTTTTTTACGAAAAAGACTGTATTTTATATGCTAATTTTTATTGGTTGATGAACCTAAAAGTTCACTATCAGGGTGAACCCAAGTTTTTTCTCTTATTTTAATAAGGATTGAACGTGGACGACAGAGAATCAAGGAGATATATTGAGATATCGTCAGTATTATTCAAAAAGAAATCATCAATATTATATCATACTATTAAAAACTTATTATCATATCATCGAGATCGTATCTTTTAGGCCTATTTAGAACTATTTTATCATTATCAATAATATATCATATAATAAAATCATTTTTATATTTTGAATGGAAACCATAGAGCGGTGCATCTTTGGAATTGGTGTGATTTAAAAGTTATAAATGTCAGCAATATTCAGAATGTTCCTATAAATATTTCCAACTTCAATTACATTTGACTTGGGAAAAATAAAAAATGAAACTAAACCTAAATTTTTAATTGAAAATCTATTGTGTAAAATGAAAAATATTTTTATAATAACATTATATATATAATATTTTAGGTTTTTTGTCAACATAATATTTTGTTATATATCATAATCAACAATTCTAAAACTAATGTAAAAACAACATATAAAAACTGACATATTAAATAATATTATATAAACATAATATATTTTCAATTATAAAATTTCACTGATTTATATTTTGTTAACCATGATGCATAAATTGTTTAAATAGGTAATGCTAACGAAAATGAGATCTGGTCCGAGATAAAAAAGCACGTGACTTCGTATCGGGGCTGGCTCCTTACTATAAAAAGGCTTTGGACAAAACAAATTATATATTTAGCAAGAAGCATTTTAATATATTAATCAAGTTGATATGATAGTAGTATAATAATCTTTAGAATCATTTTGTTTTTTTTTTTGTCATCTGTTAGATTAATAAACTTTTATCCGTTCGAAACATGATTTTCTAGAGCCATGCATAAACCGACAAGGTAAACCATAAACATAACCTTTCGAAACCAGTGCCGGCCCTGACCTAAAGCTGGGGAAGCACCAGCTTTAGGCGCCAAACTGAATTATATATTTATGGGCATCACAAAACCAAAACTTTCATGTGTCCTAGTGGTTGTGTACCCCTTAACTGGTTTAAAGGTGCTAGGTTCGATTCTGTAGGGGCACCAAATTTTGTTTTTGCTTTAGGCAATATTATAGACTGGGCCGGGCCTGTTCGAAACCAAATTTAAATAGACAAAAACAAATGATTTCACATAAGCAAGACGAAAAAATGATCACTGAAATCTTTTTTGGAGCACACTCATAATCACCATTGATACGAAGCTGAACGATGACAGAAGCCAAAATGAACGAGAAAGCAATGACGATTCAATTTATTTGAGATGAGATAAGATCTCTAAAACCTGTTCCAAACTAGGAACCACGAGCCAACACCACTCAAGAACAAGCTTCAACTACAGGGAGCCACGAGAAGACGTATCTAACACCTCGAGAAGTCGACGAAGTAGACCGTTGACAATCAATTACTCAAAGACCGATCGCAATTGAACTATAACTTCACAGTCTCTTACCAAAAGACAACATTACTTCTCCCTACCGAAGCTTAGTACCGAGAGATTCAACACCGAAAGCGAAAGCCGAGTAACTAGACCTTACCGGAAGAGAGCACCATAAGCGATTTGTCACAAAGATGACAAGATATAAGGCTAAAGACCACAACCACCAATAAACCACTAATAAACCACCACAACCTCGAGATCACACAAGCTCCAAAAAGATCAAAGATTTCTGAATCACAAACCATTAATACGCCAAGCTAAGCTACACCAAGACCTGCCAAAACTTAGGGAACCTTTGACAAAGAAAATGCTAGGATAAGGATAAGAAGACAAAAGCCTACAATCACCGGAGACCTGCCTGAAGCTGCCTTACTAAATTCGATGGAAGAAGTAACAACCCACATCAGAGCCGGTGTAATCCTGCACCCGCGCACCAGAAAACAAATTTGATACTAGCGAGGCATTCCAAACAAACCTATAAGGTGATCAAGCCACCGGCCTTCTTTTCAAGAGAACCCAAATCGAAAGAGAGAAGCCTCAAATCGAGATCTGAGTGACTCCTTCGTCTTCGGTCACCAGGGCGTCAAGCATATCCCCGAAGGAGAGGAGAGCTGGCAGGAGGCAAAGAAACAATGACCACCAGAGCCATAACCGGCGCACACGCCATCACGGCCAGAGTAAGATGAGAACGAAGATGTCTTCACGGGAGCATCTTCTTTTTTTTTTTAAAATTAAGTTAAAATTATTAGAATAATTAAAATGTATATCATTCATTAATAGGTTAGTTAGTTCATCCTAACTTTGAGTTTATCTATGACAAAAACATATGAGGTGCTGTACCTTCTATCATTCCCCGATGCCGACGCGTCGCTGTTCATCCCCGCTTTTCGCTCTCTTCATCTTTGCCGATTCTTTTGGTCCAGTTCTTATAGTTTCTGCTTCGAATCTACTCTCATCTCCAACGAAAAGCGCATATTTCAACCTGAACTTTACTCATCGTGTCTATTTTTTCCCGAAGTTTGTAGTAGTAATGCGTATTGCATGAACTAAACAAAAATACAAAATACTACATAAACTTTACATGTCATAGTTTTTTCATTTTCAAACTTTATAGTAGTGCATATTTCATACTAAACTAAACAAAAATTCAAAAATACTATATGAGCTCTCAAAATTGTGCTTATTTATATTGACCATCAAAAATGTTTATTATCCGTTAATTTATAAACATGACATCAATTTGAATAAATTCTGTAAAATTAAAAATTTAAAAATTTTACATGAATTTTCAAAATCGTGCTTATATATATGATCTTCCAAAAGTGTTAGTCATCCGTTAATTTCAAAACACGTCATTTTGAATAAATTCTGTAAAATGAAAAATTACTTTTAGAGAGATTCGAACTCTCACACTTGTAAACAAGTATAAGTAAATATTTGAATTAATAATAAATAATTGAAACTTATATAATAATGAATTTTAAAGTTAAATTTTAAAAAGTAAATAATTATAGATTTATTTGATAAAATAAAACAATAAAATTTGATAAGATTTATTTGATTAAGCTAAAACTTATAAATAATTTAATGTTTAAAAAAATAATACAAGAGAATTATTTTAGTCTATATATCAATTAATATGCTCTTACTTGTTCACAGTGCGAGAGTTCGAACCTCTCATAAATTAATTTTTAATTTTACAGGATTATCCAAATTGACGTTGTTTTGATAAATTAACGAATGACTTTTATTTTTAAAAGTCAATATATATGCACGATTTTAAGAGTTTATCTAGTATTTTTAAACTTTTAATTTTACAGAATTTATCTAAAATGACGTCATTTTAATAAATTAACAGATGACTAACATCTTTGACGGTTAATATATATAAACATGATTATAAGAGTTCACGTACTATTTTTAAATTTTTGTTTAATTCAGTATGAAATATAAACTACTATAAAGTTTGAGAATGAAAAGACACAATGCATAAAGCTTATGTAATATTTTTAAATTTTTATTTAGTTCAATATAATATAGAAAACATACTAGTACAAAGTTCAGTAAAGAATAGGCACGAGGCATAAACATTTTTTCCCGTTTTCAACGGTGATGAATCCCCGGGGACTCGACCTACTTGGTTTCAAGCGCCGCTCCAATTCTCACTTTATGCTTCGTTGTTGTTTCTTTGACAGTTCCTGGAAAATCATGTCAAAAAGAAATTTTATTCTTAATAGTATCATCTAAAATAAAACTAATATTTATTTATGATAATTACATATCACAATTTGTAATAATTAAATATCAATATAAATGTGTGATATTCTAATTATACACCAGAAGGTATAATATGTTAGTCGTTGAATATACAAGGGTTTGAAGATTTATTTTATATCATCATTATATTAAATTTTGTTATATGTTTCTACATGTATTTTTGGGTGACATATTCTATTTTTTATTTTATTAAAAACATGACATATTTAATAAAACATGGTAAAATTAAAATGCACAATTCATGGTAGAAAAAAACAAAATCCAACAGAAACCTATAAAATGATTAAATTTTGTAAGCAATGCTAGGAAATTTTCTTTTAGATATTAATTGTTGTAAAAACAAATAAAACTAATACTTTAGGTATATAAGGAGTATTTCATGTATTTGATTGCCTTTTTGTTTTTCGGTTGAGTTTTGGTGAGATTATAGTTTAGTTCGGAGTATTTGAATATAGAAATACATGAACTGTTTTAAGATTATTTAGATACAAGTTTAGTTGTTTTAGTTCTGGGGAAACGTCCATGCCTAGTCATATATCTCAACCGAAGATACTGATCATTTTAAGTCTAGATTATTGGATACACGACAATATTAATATATGACCAAATGTGAAAAATAGACATAGTATTCCACATGTATCTTGTGAATTCATTCTACACAATAAATCTTAGTGAACCTCTATATTATGGTCCATCTTTTACTATTCAGATCCTTAAGTCCGCAAATTAAGGAGAGATGTGATCGAAATGTGCGGTTCTTCGCCTCTGTTCGCCGAAACCCGATGCTCCACACTAGCAAACTTATAGTTGCTTATAAGCTGCAAAAAAACTATCATGCAAGCATATATTGGGATTTTTCAGAAATTATGTTTAGAAAAACAATCAAGAATATATTTGAGATCTCCGAGGTTAACGGTAAGATCTTTCGATTAGGAGGAACATCGATCCAGCATCCATCATGGAGAACTTGAAGACATCCAATGTAGTCTTGAAGAATTGACTAGTGATAAAAGATATATATGTGTGTGAACTTATGCCAAATGTTAGGTCAGGCTCATGACAAGTCGGGAAGTAATAAGAGAGCAATGATAAGCTTTGCGGTGTCGAGTTCTTTGAGGTGGCTAGGTTCTAAACCAAGAACTTGTGATAAAATTTCAAAGATTATCATTTTTTGTACCCCAACATGATCTCTCTGAAATATTAACCACCACTACACTTCATCATTAGTAATTTATATATAGCAGATCACCAAAAAATAATATTTATATATAGCAAATAAGTCCTGAAATAGATCAAATATCTTGTGTAGTCTTAATTAATTCTGAACTTGAAATGAACTATCAAAAAGAGAAATTATATTTCCACATTATTCAAAGTAGTTTGGAACGAGATTTTTTTTTTGGATTAACCAGGAGATATCTCAAATCTACAGAATAGCTCATACTAATCGTCTAATAAGAGGTATAGTTCAAAGATAGGCCTTCTCTTCTGATGCAAATAAAATTCAAATCATGGCCACATATCCGTATGATCACACATGTTTAGTGTCGTATGGTTGTTTCGAACCTGAGTCGCTTAACTCATAGGAATTTGCCTACTATTAGACCACCCATGTGTGGTTAACAACAACTTTTGTGTCTTTGGTATAATCTATTAGCAAATTCTTTTTGTAAATATTCATAAATAAAATGTAAATTATATCCAATATATTTAGGATCCAACTGGTGATCTTTTCGGTAACACGAGGAACGTATAGGAATAAAATTGTAGGAATAAAAATGAATGCTTGTTCCTTATCAAATTTAACAAGGAATGCTTTTGTTTTATATTTCTCTACAAAAAAGGAATGGAGAGGAACAAAAAGGAAAAATTATTCCTTGTGAATGATGGTTTTTTTTGGAGAATGATAAGGAATTCAGTGTTCATTTTCGTTCCTTGGTCACCATTCAAAGCCTTACTTTATTTGTTGTTTAGGTTTTATTTGTAATTTTTATTAAAGGTGATTTAAATTTGGTACAACAGTAGAATGTCACTTTCTTAAAATATATTTTATTTTGATTTAAAGAAAACTTCCTAAAATAGAAAAATTGGGGTTTTAGATTATAAATACATATAAAATTTTTATAAATTATTCATTCATATCACTGATAAAAATCTGTACATTGGTATTTTATCTCAATGGATTTTTTCTATAGTTTTTAGTTTTATTCAAGTTTATTTGTGGCCACTCACAAACAGTAATCAATTTTCTTTTTGTTTTTAGAAACTGGGTTAAATTAAAATATTATTTCCTCAAGACATTATTTGAGAAGTGATTTTTCATTTGTCATCATCACAAAAATTTTGAAAGAAAAATGATGCCATATCATACCAAAAATGATGACATAACTTGAAGCTAATTATGACATTAACATTTACATTAAATGTGATTTATATTTTTGGTAAGTTTTTTTAAATATGGTAGTAACTCATAAATCATCATTAATATAATAATAAATAATAATAGTAGAAATAGAATATAATAATATTTTACAATTTTTGAAATATTCTTTATTCTATTTTTATAATTTTTGTTACTAAAACAATTTTTTCAAAACTTTATGCAGGTTTTTTTTTTAAAAAAATTGTAATTTTCTAATCCCATTACCATTAGTTTCTTTTTAATATTTAAAATTTTGAGAAATATTATTTAGTTTACGTTCGATAATTATATAACTACAAAAAATTCTCTTAATTTGTGTAGAATTTGATCTCTTATATTTTAACTAAAAGAAATAGATAAAAATCTTTCTAATATTATAATTTTAAATATATACATATCTACTATTAAATTTAAATTACAAAAGTCTTTATTTTATCTTAATTTTACATATAATTATATTAAAATTTGAAATTTAAATTTAAAATTAATATTTTTGAAAGAATAAAATTAATAAATTAATAATATAATTTAAATTTAAAAACTTTTATTTCCGCGCATAATGCAGAAACGCCTAGTTTCCAATTGTAAGCCATATATATGCGTGGACCTACACATAAGTTGTTTTCCAGTTGGATTGGATAACTCCTGTTGGTAAAATTGTAATTAGTTAGGTTTGTTTTGGTTTCTTGGTTTTTTTTTATATATTTTTTCAGTTTAATTAAAAATGATGAGAAATAGACAAAAAGAGCGCATATGGAAATGTTTTTTCGCCAGAAGAAGTAAGAACGTTTCAGACTTTGATCCTATTATGTACCCACAAATCTTTGGTGAGTCCTAAGCTTTAGAAACATCAGGAGCGACAACCGTGGTTAAAGTATCTCACCAGTTCGCAGCTTGGAGCTATACAGATCCAAATTAGTGTAGACTTAACATTCTTGGTGATGTCTCTGCTATAAAACCCTCTCTTCACTTCCGTGTCTTCCTAACGTTCGTTTTCTCCCCACAATGTTGTATATACTAACTTTTTTTCTTGTAATTATTATACTCTGAATATATTTAGAGCTCTGTTCAATCAATAATATCATACAATTTCATAACCTATTAGGTCTTTGATTTGGTTGTGGAATTATATTTTCTTTTTCAAAGAATAACAATTTATAAAAACGTTTCTTAGAGAGTTGTTGAACACAACTACCGTGTGCCTCAAATTTTTTTTCCTTCTCCTCTTTCGTTAGGTTAATCGTCATTTTCTTCTCTTTTCCGACGGTTGTCACAACCGCTTCGTTTGCGCGACTGATGTAGGTCCACGCATATATATGGCTTACCATAAGTGGAAACAATATATAATTCTTGTTGACATATATATGGCATATTCCACAAGAATTCATTCCATTAAATCTTGTGGAATAAGTGGAAACAAATGGAATGTAGTAGTAGGGTATTCAGAATAAAAAAATCATCGTGATGATGTGGAATGGAATACAGTTACGTTAAAAATTACTTTAATAAATTTTGATATTATCTAACTTATTTAGTGCAGTACTGTAGTTAAATAGTAGAGTTGTTAATATTCTAAAATTTAAAACAATCGTAGATTTTTATGATTTGTTACTAATTCAACAAAATAGTAGCAACATCTTCTTCACTATTTAAGCATTCTTAAGTTGATTATCAAACCATCAAATGAAAAGTTGTTTCTCTCTTACCAGGTGCTGTTTCTTTTCATCATTCTTATATCATATACTAGGGAAGCCCGCCTGATTTCAATGATATTATATTTTCTAATGAAATTTAAATTAATTTTATGGTCTTGAAAAATAAAGTATTCGTCTAACATATGAAGATGCATTAATTTTCTTTTACTCATGTATCATTATTCTTAAAATTATTTTTAAATAAAATAAAATTCAAATATATGGATAAGAATATATTAAAATAATTTATCCGAGTACTTTGTAGCATTTTGTATTATTTTATTTTTTTGAAATAATTTGTAATAATTAAATATAGTGTTCCTACATTTTTCAAAAAGAGATATGTATACTTGTAATACTTAGATATAGTGCTTCTACATTTTAGAAAGAGAGATGTATACTGGCTAGAACTCTATGCCTACAGTGCACATGCATATTATTTTGGTTTTGTTTCCTAAATTTTATAATTTTAATTATAATTTTGTAAGTATATATTCGATATATTATATATTGACATCTGTTATAAAACTATAATTCATATTAATTGTTTAATTTTCAGTTCCTAAAATTTGTGATCTTTTTCTTTGTTATCTAAAATACTATAACATGATAAGCAAAATGAATAAAAATAATTGAGTCTTTGTTATGATTTGGATAATAATTTATCTTGGTTATCTAAAGTTTATTTTGGGTTTAAAACATTAAATTTATAACTTTCAAGAGAATTAGTAATTTATTTTGATATATGTATTCATTTTGTTCCACCTCGTCTTAGAGGCATTTCTGATTTATTTGCACCATCTATATTGTTTGCTAATATATATAATCAGTTTGAACAATGACCTTAACCGTATTATGAAAATACTTTTTTTTTTGTGCTTAGGTTGTTTAAAACTTGCTATAATGGTTTACTTGTCTTCTGGTAGCATTGAGTTATCTTCATATGGACATTTTTCATAAACTTCATACTAAACACATTTGAGTTACTTGCAAAGAAATTCATATGTGAGAGAGACCAAGGGGCTGTTCGTTTTTCCATCTACCATCTCCATCCAGCTGCTTTATCTATGTGATCCATCCAAATGATCCATCCAGATTTTAGGAGCTGTTCGTTTCTCTATCCAGATGAGCCATCTAAATGAGTCATCTACATGAATTTTATGTTTATTTCTTTATTTCTATTTCCATCCAGATATTTTAATAAACAAATTACAAACATACCCATGTTTTGAATTAATCATATGCTTAATATTAAATTTAGCTATACTAATTTTATTATTTAGTATAAAATATATTTCTACTGAAATTATTTTAAAATTAACATTTCACATTTACAAATTTTTATTTCATATAAATTTATTTATTTATTTTTATTTTTAAAAAAATATATTTATTTTATTTAAATAATTTTTATTTTTAATTAAATTTTCATTAGAATTTAATACAACTATAACTTTTAATCAAACTCAAAATAGAAACTCAAATTTGAATAAACTTCCAAAAACTCAAAGTAGAAATTTAAAGTGGAAACTCAAATTTTATAAAACTAAAATTTAAAATATGAAAGCAATGGTGTAAGAGCATTATGTACTCAAATTTTGCATTTTTAGCGGAAAAATATGCTTTGCGGTTTTTGGTGGGTGGAAAACACACTTTTAAAGTTTTGGTGGGAAAACGTGTTTTAAGATTTTAAAGGGAAAACACCTTTTACGATTTTGGCACTAAAATGCGTTTTTGGGTTTTTGCCAAGAAACCACTTTTTACGGATTTGGCGGGAAACACATTTTGGCGGGTTTCGCGGGGAAAACGCGTTTAGCAGTTTTTGCGGAGGTGGGAAAGAGGGAGGGGATGGAAACACATATTTTATTTTTGCGGTTTTAGCAGGAAAATGCATTTTTGCGGTTTTGGTTTGAGAAACTCATTTTTGCGGTTTTGGTGCAGGAAAATTTGTTTTTGCGGCTTTGGTTAGAAACCACGTTTTTATATTTTGACGGGAAAACGCGTTTTATAGTTTTGACGGGAAAACGCATTTGGGGGGTTGGCGGAAAAAATGGTTTTGCGGTTTGGTGGGAAAAAAACATGTTTTGCGGGTTTGGCGGAAAATGGTTTTGGAGTTTTCGGGAAACGTGTTTTGGGGTTTTGTGTTTTTCATGTTGTGATGGATGTGAAAGTGCGTTTTTGTAGTTTTGACGGAGAACATCTATTTTGGCGGGAAAGTATATTTTTACGAGAAAATTGCGATTTTGGTGAAAAATTATGTTTGTGGTTTGGGCAGAAAAATGGTGTTTGTAGTTTTGGAGGAAAATATATATTTTTGTGGTGGTTTGTCGTTTTCATGAGGGAAAATGATATTATGTTTGAGTCTGTAATTTGTTAATACACTGAGGTATAATAGACATTACCCATTTTGATAAACTCATATCCATCTAGATGATCTCATTTGGATCAGCCAGCTGATTTTTGAAATTAAGCCTAAATTTTTAAAACTCATTCAGATGAACCATCGAGATGACTTGTACTTTTAGTGACTACACCTACCAAACTCTCATCTTCACTCAGATGGCTCATCTGAATGAAAAAAAAAAAAACGAACAGCCCCCAATACTCATTACAATACTAGGCAATCTTAATAATAATCAACCTTATTTTTCACCCCAAACCAACACCACCTGCAATTCATGCCCAACATTTCACCAAGTCTAACGGTGTACCAACACAAAAAGAACCGACCGGGAGTCCTTCGCGCGTCCCTTTGCCATCCATACCACAACACTTATCCGAATGTTAATTATTCTGATGTAGACGAAAAAGCCCAGAACTTGAACCCACATCCCCTTATTCGATTGATCTTCACCACCCCACAGTTTCAATTTAGACCTGACCATTCTTCAACTCTACACACGTAAGAAAATTATTTCACATACCACGACCCCACACCATCCCAGATCCGACTGTTGGGATTTTTTTTTGAATACTGAAGACCAATGAGTTGAACACTAACGTGCTGAGGAGTTGAAACTTTCAAGCATCACCAAAACCGGCGAAGATATCCCCGACTACGGAGCAACTCGTACCCACATTGACACCCCCCCCCCAAGCCATTGATTCAACCAACGAAAAGAACATTTAACCAGCAACAGCTTGGTACCAATCATGCCACTCTCAACAACCATTTGTACCGACCGTATGAACTGAGATTTCCCTGCGAAAGAGAAATGTTTGTTTTCCAACCATTTGCATAAATTTTAATGCCTTCCCCATTTCAATGATGTAAATCTCTCACGAACGCTGAAGCTTTTGCATAAAATGAAGATGACAAACAACGAATCATTTTCCTACCACCCCATGCCCAGGAAATCCCCGATCCAGACGATTGACTTGAACATAGGAGGATGAAACGTTTTGCAAATCCACAGAAGCCCCCCCTTTGAAGACCAATCACGATTAATATT
>NW_026014000.1:0-2109 GCF_020379485.1 Brassica napus | reverse complement strand
TAAAGTCTCTCAAAGAACAGTTAGGCACACACAATCGATTATCATAGAAAAAGAAACCATCATGTCTAAAGTAGTGTCCACAGCAAATTTCTCACAAAGTTGTAAGCCTCTTTAAAATCAGGATCATTCTCATACATCCTTTAATCTGCTCAAATCCTAATAGCTTAGCATCAAGAGTGTTCAAGAGAACATACCTTCTGGATAGTGCATCAGCAACTATGTTTTCCTTACCTTGTTTATACTTGATGACATAAGGAAATGTCTCAATGAACTCAACCCACCTTGCGTGTCTCTTGCTGAGTTTGTGTCCTTTGAGGTATTTGAGAGACTCATGATCTGTGTGTGATGACGAACTCTTTAGGCCAGAGATAGTGCTGCCAAGTCTGCAAGGCTCTCACCAAGGCATACAGTTCTTTATCATAAGTTGCATAGTTGAGGGTAGCTCCTCCAAGCTTCTCACTGAAGTATGCAATGGGTCTCTTCTCCTGCATCAATACAGCACCAATTCCAATTCCTGAAGCATCACATTCTATTTCAAAAGTTTTATTAAAATCAGGAAGTATAAGAAGAGGGGCATGAGTAAGCTTCTCTTTAAGGCATTGGAAGGCAAGTTCTTGTGCTTCTCCCCACTTGAATCCGACTTCTTTCTTGATTACTTCAGTCAAGGGAGATGCTATGGTGCTGAAGTCTTTCACAAAGCGCCTATAGAAGCCAGCAAGTCCATGGAAGCTCCTCACTTCACTCACTGTCTTAGGAATTGGCCATTCTTGTATAGCTCTTACTTTCTCCGGATCAACTTTAACCCCATCTGCACCCACAATAAAGCCTAAAAAGACCAAGTTATCTGTGCAGAATGTACATTTCTTAAGATTTGCATAAAGTCTTTCTTTCCTCAACACATCAAGAACAGTCTTAAGATGATCTATATGCTCCTCTAGACTCTGACTGTAGATTAGGATATCATCAAAGTAGACTACCACAAACAAACCTATAAAGGACCTAAGCACATGGTTCATCAATCTCATGAAAGTACTAGGTGCATTAGTCAATCCAAAGGGCATAACTAACCACTCATATAACCCATGCTTAGTCTTAAAGGCAGTTTTCCACTCATCTCCTTCTTTCATCCTAATCTGATGGTATCCACTCTTTAAATCTATCTTAGAAAAGATGCATGAACCATGTAATTCATCAAGCATATCATCTAATCTAGGAATAGGATGGCGATACTTCACTGTTATATTGTTGATGGCTCTGCAATCAACACACATGCGCCAGCTTCCATCTTTCTTGGGCACAAGCAGCACTGGAACAGCACAAGGACTCATGCTCTCTCGGATATGCCCTTTCTCCATCAGTTCCTCCACTTGCCTTTGTAGTTCTTTGGTCTCCACCGGATTGGTTCTGTATGCTGGCCTATTGGGAAGTGTAGAACCGGGCACAAAATCAATTTGGTGCTCAATCCCTCGCACTGGTGGTAGTCCATTGGGACTATCTTCTGGAAAAACATCTTGATATTCCTGTAAAAGAGAAACAAGTTCACTCGGATACTCCGGTGCAATATAGTAGTAGTCAAGAGGGATTCCTTATAGATAAACAAAAGAATAGGAAGGTTAGAGCAGAGAGATCTTTTAACATCACCAGACTTGGCATAGAAGTTTAGTTGCTTTGTTGATTCAGCGGGAAGATCAATCTCTTTCTTCTTTTGTAGCTGGAGCTGATCAACCTGAACTTCCTTAGGAGTCATAGGCACAAGAACTGTCTTTCTCCCTTTAAACTCAAAAGTGTGCTTGTTGGCATACCCATCATGTATCACACGTCTATCTGATTGCCACGGCCTTCCAAGGAGAATGTGTCCAGCTTCCATAGGCAACACATCACAAAGAATCTCATCTTCATATTTACCAATGGCTAAGGGAACCATAACCTGAGTAGATACTCTCATCTCGCCCTCTTCATTGAGCCATTGGAGCCTATATGGTTTAGGATGCTTCTGGACCCTCAAACCCAACTTTTTAACCATAGTCTCACTCGCAACGTTGACACAACTGCCTCCATCCACAATAAGACTACAGACCTTTCCTTGCACTAGACATCTAGTATAGAAGA
>NW_026013999.1:0-25302 GCF_020379485.1 Brassica napus | reverse complement strand
TTATTCCCAAACTGGGAAACTGGAATCACCTGATTTGAAAGTGGGATAACTTCTTCATCCCAACTCCTATGAGATTTATTCAACTTCCTGGATGATTCTCCACCACTTTATGTATCCAAATCAAGCTTCTCACAAAGTGATTCATCCTGGTTTGATTGGAAGGACGAAGAAGCTGTGCTATTCCCAAACTGGGAAACTGGAATCACCTGATTTGAAAGTGGGATAACTTCTTCATCCCAACTCTATGAGATTTATTCAACTTCCTGGTGATTCTCCACCACTTTATGTATCCAAATCAAGCTTCTCACAAAGTGATTCATCCTGGTTTGATTGGAAGGACGAAGAAGAAGCTGTGCTATTCCCAAACTGGGAAACTGGAATCACCTGATTTGAAAGTGGGATAACTTCTTCATCCAACTCCTATGAGATTTATTCAACTTCCTGGTGATTCTCCACCACTTTATGTATCCAAATCAAGCTTCTCACAAAGTGATTCATCCTGGTTTGATTGGAAGGACGAAGAAGCTGTGCTATTCCCAAACTGGGAAACTGGAATCACCTGATTTGAAAGTGGGATAACTTCTTCATCCCAACTCCTATGAGATTTATTCAACTTCCTGTGATTCTCCACCACTTTATGTATCCAAATCAAGCTTCTCACAAAGTGATTCATCCTGGTTTGATTGGAAGGACGAAGAAGCTGTGCTATTCCCAAACTGGGAAACTGGAATCACCTGATTTGAAAGTGGGATAACTTCTTCATCCCAACTCCTATGAGATTTATTCAACTTCCTGGTGATTCTCCACCACTTTATGTATCCAAATCAAGCTTCTCACAAAGTGATTCATCCTGGTTTGATTGGAAGACGAAGAAGAAGCTGTGCTATTCCCAAACTGGGAAACTGGAATCACCTGATTTGAAAGTGGGGATAACTTCTTCATCCCAACTCCTATGAGTTTATTCAACTTCCTGGTGATTCTCCACCACTTTATGTATCCAAATCAAGCTTCTCACAAAGAGATTCATCCTGGTTTGATTGGAACGACGAAGAAGAGAGCTGTGCTATTCCAAACTGGGAAACTGGAATCACCTGATTTGAAAGTGGGATAACTTCTTCATCCCAACTCCTATGAGATTTATTCAACTTCCTGATGATTCTCCACCACTTTATGTATCCAAATCAAGCTTCTCACAAAGTGATTCATCCTGGTTTGATTGGAAGGACGAAGAAGCTGTGCTATTCCCAAACTGGGAAACTGGAATCACCTGATTTGAAAGTGGGATAACTTCTTCATCCCAACTCCTATGAGATTTATTCAACTTCCTGGTGATTCTCCACCACTTTATGTATCCAAATCAAGCTTCTCACAAAGAGATTCATCCTGGTTTGATTGGAAGGACGAAGAAGCTGTGCTATTCCCAAACTGGGAAACTGGAATCACCTGATTTGAAAGTGGGATAACTTCTTCATCCCAACTCCTATGAGATTTATTCAACTTCCTGGTGATTCTCCACCACTTTATGTATCCAAATCAAGCTTCTCACAAAGTGATTCATCCTGGTTTGATTGGAAGGACGAAGAAGCTGTGCTATTCCCAAACTGGGAAACTGGAATCACCTGATTTGAAAGTGGGATAACTTCTTCATCCCAACTCCTATGAGATTTATTCAACTTCCTGGTGATTCTCCACCACTTTATGTATCCAAATCAAGCTTCTCACAAAGTGATTCATCCTGGTTTGATTGGAAGGACGAAGAAGCTGTGCTATTCCCAAACTGGGAAACTGGAATCACCTGATTTGAAAGTGGGATAACTTCTTCATCCCAACTCCTATGAGATTTATTCAACTTCCTGATGATTCTCCACCACTTTATGTATCCAAATCAAGCTTCTCACAAAGTGATTCATCCTGGTTTGATTGGAAGGACGAAGAAGCTGTGCTATTCCCAAACTGGGAAACTGGAATCACCTGATTTGAAAGTGGGATAACTTCTTCATCCCAACTCCTATGAGATTTATTCAACTTCCTGGTGATTCTCCACCACTTTATGTATCCAAATCAAGCTTCTCACAAAGTGATTCATCCTGGTTTGATTGGAAGGACGAAGAAGCTGTGCTATTCCCAAACTGGGAAACTGGAATCACCTGATTTGAAAGTGGGATAACTTCTTCATCCCAACTCCTATGAGATTTATTCAACTTCCTGATGATTCTCCACCACTTTATGTATCCAAATCAAGCTTCACAAAAGAGATTCATCCTGGTTTGATTGGAAGGACGAAGAAGCTGTGCTATTCCCAAACTGGGAAACTGGAATCACCTGATTTGAAAGTGGGATAACTTCTTCATCCCAACTCCTATGAGATTTATTCAACTTCCTGGTGATTCTCCACCACTTTATGTATCCAAATCAAGCTTCTCACAAAGTGATTCATCCTGGTTTGATTGGAAGGACGAAGAAGCTGTGCTATTCCCAAACTGGGAAACTGGAATCACCTGATTTGAAAGTGGGATAACTTCTTCATCCCAACTCCTATGAGATTTATTCAACTTCCTGGTGATTCTCCACCACTTTATGTATCCAAATCAAGCTTCTCACAAAGAGATTCATCCTGGTTTGATTGGAACGACGAAGAAGCTGTGCTATTCCCAAACTGGGAAACTGGAATCACCTGATTTGAAAGTGGGATAACTTCTTCATCCCAACTCCTATGAGATTTATTCAACTTCCTGATGATTCTCCACCACTTTATGTATCCAAATCAAGCTTCTCACAAAGTGATTCATCCTGGTTTGATTGGAAGGACGAAGAAGCTGTGCTATTCCCAAACTGGGAAACTGGAATCACCTGATTTGAAAGTGGGATAACTTCTTCATCCCAACTCCTATGAGATTTATTCAACTTCCTGGTGATTCTCCACCACTTTATGTATCCAAATCAAGCTTCTCACAAAGTGATTCATCCTGGTTTGATTGGAAGGACGAAGAAGCTGTGCTATTCCCAAACTGGGAAACTGGAATCACCTGATTTGAAAGTGGGATAACTTCTTCATCCCAACTCCTATGAGATTTATTCAACTTCCTGGTGATTCTCCACCACTTTATGTATCCAAATCAAGCTTCTCACAAAGTGATTCATCCTGGTTTGATTGGAAGGACGAAGAAGCTGTGCTATTCCCAAACTGGGAAACTGGAATCACCTGATTTGAAAGTGGGATAACTTCTTCATCCCAACTCCTATGAGATTTATTCAACTTCCTGGTGATTCTCCACCACTTTATGTATCCAAATCAAGCTTCTCACAAAGTGATTCATCCTGGTTTGATTGGAAGACGAAGAAGCTGTGCTATTCCCAAACTGGGAAACTGGAATCACCTGATTTGAAAGTGGGATAACTTCTTCATCCCAACTCCTATGAGATTTATTCAACTTCCTGGTGATTCTCCACCACTTTATGTATCCAAATCAAGCTTCTCACAAAGTGATTCATCCTGGTTTGATTGGAAGGACGAAGAAGCTGTGCTATTCCCAAACTGGGAAACTGGAATCACCTGATTTGAAAGTGGGATAACTTCTTCATCCCAACTCCTATGAGATTTATTCAACTTCCTGATGATTCTCCACCACTTTATGTATCCAAATCAAGCTTCTCACAAAGTGATTCATCCTGGTTTGATTGGAAGGACGAAGAAGCTGTGCTATTCCCAAACTGGGAAACTGGAATCACCTGATTTGAAAGTGGGATAACTTCTTCATCCCAACTCCTATGAGATTTATTCAACTTCCTGGTGATTCTCCACCACTTTATGTATCCAAATCAAGCTTCTCACAAAGAGATTCATCCTGGTTTGATTGGAACGGAAGAAGAAGCTGTGCTATTCCCAACTGGGAAACTGGAATCACCTGATTTGAAAGTGGGATAACTTCTTCATCCCAACTCCTATGAGATTTATTCAACTTCCTGATGATTCTCCACCACTTTATGTATCCAAATCAAGCTTCTCACAAAGTGATTCATCCTGGTTTGATTGGAAGGACGAAGAAGCTGTGCTATTCCCAAACTGGGAAACTGGAATCACCTGATTTGAAAGTGGGATAACTTCTTCATCCCAACTCCTATGAGATTTATTCAACTTCCTGGTGATTCTCCACCACTTTATGTATCCAAATCAAGCTTCTCACAAAGTGATTCATCCTGGTTTGATTGGAAGGACGAAGAAGCTGTGCTATTCCCAAACTGGGAAACTGGAATCACCTGATTTGAAAGTGGGATAACTTCTTCATCCCAACTCCTATGAGATTTATTCAACTTCCTGGTGATTCTCCACCACTTTATGTATCCAAATCAAGCTTCTCACAAAGTGATTCATCCTGGTTTGATTGGAAGGACGAAGAAGAAGCTGTGCTATTCCCAAACTGGGAAACTGGAATCACCTGATTTGAAAGTGGGATAACTTCTTCATCCCAACTCCTATGAGATTTATTCAACTTCCTGATGATTCTCCACCACTTTATGTATCCAAATCAAGCTTCTCACAAAGTGATTCATCCTGGTTTGATTGGAACGACGAAGAAGCTGTGCTATTCCCAAACTGGGAAACTGGAATCACCTGATTTGAAAGTGGGATAACTTCTTCATCCCAACTCCTATGAGATTTATTCAACTTCCTGGTGATTCTCCACCACTTTATGTATCCAAATCAAGCTTCTCACAAAGTGATTCATCCTGGTTTGATTGGAAGGACGAAGAAGCTGTGCTATTCCCAAACTGGGAAACTGGAATCACCTGATTTGAAAGTGGGATAACTTCTTCATCCAACTCCTATGAGATTTATTCAACTTCCTGGTGATTCTCCACCACTTTATGTATCCAAATCAAGCTTCTCACAAAGAGATTCATCCTGGTTTGATTGGAACGACGAAGAAGCTGTGCTATTCCCAAACTGGGAAACTGGAATCACCTGATTTGAAAGTGGGATAACTTCTTCATCCCAACTCCTATGAGATTTATTCAACTTCCTGGTGATTCTCCACCACTTTATGTATCCAAATCAAGCTTCTCACAAAGTGATTCATCCTGGTTTGATTGGAAGGACGAAGAAGCTGTGCTATTCCCAAACTGGGAAACTGGAATCACCTGATTTGAAAGTGGGATAACTTCTTCATCCCAACTCCTATGAGATTTATTCAACTTCCTGGTGATTCTCCACCACTTTATGTATCCAAATCAGCTTCTCACAAAGAGATTCATCCTGGTTTGATTGGAAGACGAAGAAGCTGTGCTATTCCCAAACTGGGAAACTGGAATCACCTGATTTGAAAGTGGGATAACTTCTTCATCCCAACTCCTATGAGATTTATTCAACTTCCTGGTGATTCTCCACCACTTTATGTATCCAAATCAAGCTTCTCACAAAGTGATTCATCCTGGTTTGATTGGAAGGACGAAGAAGCTGTGCTATTCCCAAACTGGGAAACTGGAATCACCTGATTTGAAAGTGGGATAACTTCTTCATCCCAACTCCTATGAGATTTATTCAACTTCCTGGTGATTCTCCACCACTTTATGTATCCAAATCAAGCTTCTCACAAAGAGATTCATCCTGGTTTGATTGGAACGACGAAGAAGCTGTGCTATTCCCAAACTGGGAAACTGGAATCACCTGATTTGAAAGTGGGATAACTTCTTCATCCCAACTCCTATGAGATTTATTCAACTTCCTGGTGATTCTCCACCACTTTATGTATCCAAATCAAGCTTCTCACAAAGAGATTCATCCTGGTTTGATTGGAACGACGAAGAAGCTGTGCTATTCCCAAACTGGGAAACTGGAATCACCTGATTTGAAAGTGGGATAACTTCTTCATCCCAACTCCTATGAGATTTATTCAACTTCCTGGTGATTCTCCACCACTTTATGTATCCAAATCAAGCTTCTCACAAAGTGATTCATCCTGGTTTGATTGGAAGGACGAAGAAGCTGTGCTATTCCCAAACTGGGAAACTGGAATCACCTGATTTGAAAGTGGGATAACTTCTTCATCCCAACTCCTATGAGATTTATTCAACTTCCTGGTGATTCTCCACCACTTTATGTATCCAAATCAAGCTTCTCACAAAGTGATTCATCCTGGTTTGATTGGAAGGACGAAGAAGCTGTGCTATTCCCAAACTGGGAAACTGGAATCACCTGATTTGAAAGTGGGATAACTTCTTCATCCCAACTCCTATGAGATTTATTCAACTTCCTGGTGATTCTCCACCACTTTATGTATCCAAATCAAGCTTCTCACAAAGTGATTCATCCTGGTTTGATTGGAAGGACGAAGAAGCTGTGCTATTCCCAAACTGGGAAACTGGAATCACCTGATTTGAAAGTGGGATAACTTCTTCATCCCAACTCCTATGAGATTTATTCAACTTCCTGGTGATTCTCCACCACTTTATGTATCCAAATCAAGCTTCTCACAAAGTGATTCATCCTGGTTTGATTGGAAGGACGAAGAAGCTGTGCTATTCCCAAACTGGGAAACTGGAATCACCTGATTTGAAAGTGGGATAACTTCTTCATCCCAACTCCTATGAGATTTATTCAACTTCCTGGTGATTCTCCACCACTTTATGTATCCAAATCAAGCTTCTCACAAAGAGATTCATCCTGGTTTGATTGGAAGACGAAGAAGCTGTGCTATTCCCAAACTGGGAAACTGGAATCACCTGATTTGAAAGTGGGATAACTTCTTCATCCCAACTCCTATGAGATTTATTCAACTTCCTGGTGATTCTCCACCACTTTATGTATCCAAATCAAGCTTCTCACAAAGAGATTCATCCTGGTTTGATTGGAAGGACGAAGAAGCTGTGCTATTCCCAAACTGGGAAACTGGAATCACCTGATTTGAAAGTGGGATAACTTCTTCATCCCAACTCCTATGAGATTTATTCAACTTCCTGGTGATTCTCCACCACTTTATGTATCCAAATCAAGCTTCTCACAAAGTGATTCATCCTGGTTTGATTGGAAGGACGAAGAAGCTGTGCTATTCCCAAACTGGGAAACTGGAATCACCTGATTTGAAAGTGGGATAACTTCTTCATCCCAACTCCTATGAGATTTATTCAACTTCCTGGTGATTCTCCACCACTTTATGTATCCAAATCAAGCTTCTCACAAAGAGATTCATCCTGGTTTGATTGGAACGACGAAGAAGCTGTGCTATTCCCAAACTGGGAAACTGGAATCACCTGATTTGAAAGTGGGATAACTTCTTCATCCCAACTCCTATGAGATTTATTCAACTTCCTGGTGATTCTCCACCACTTTATGTATCCAAATCAAGCTTCTCACAAAGAGATTCATCCTGGTTTGATTGGAACGACGAAGAAGCTGTGCTATTCCCAAACTGGGAAACTGGAATCACCTGATTTGAAAGTGGGATAACTTCTTCATCCCAACTCCTATGAGATTTATTCAACTTCCTGGTGATTCTCCACCACTTTATGTATCCAAATCAAGCTTCTCACAAAGTGATTCATCCTGGTTTGATTGGAAGGACGAAGAAGCTGTGCTATTCCCAAACTGGGAAACTGGAATCACCTGATTTGAAAGTGGGATAACTTCTTCATCCCAACTCCTATGAGATTTATTCAACTTCCTGGTGATTCTCCACCACTTTATGTATCCAAATCAAGCTTCTCACAAAGTGATTCATCCTGGTTTGATTGGAAGGACGAAGAAGCTGTGCTATTCCCAAACTGGGAAACTGGAATCACCTGATTTGAAAGTGGGATAACTTCTTCATCCCAACTCCTATGAGATTTATTCAACTTCCTGGTGATTCTCCACCACTTTATGTATCCAAATCAAGCTTCTCACAAAGAGATTCATCCTGGTTTGATTGGAAGGACGAAGAAGCTGTGCTATTCCCAAACTGGGAAACTGGAATCACCTGATTTGAAAGTGGGATAACTTCTTCATCCCAACTCCTATGAGATTTATTCAACTTCCTGGTGATTCTCCACCACTTTATGTATCCAAATCAAGCTTCTCACAAAGTGATTCATCCTGGTTTGATTGGAACGACGAAGAAGCTGTGCTATTCCCAAACTGGGAAACTGGAATCACCTGATTTGAAAGTGGGATAACTTCTTCATCCCAACTCCTATGAGATTTATTCAACTTCCTGGTGATTCTCCACCACTTTATGTATCCAAATCAAGCTTCTCACAAAGTGATTCATCCTGGTTTGATTGGAACGACGAAGAAGCTGTGCTATTCCCAAACTGGGAAACTGGAATCACCTGATTTGAAAGTGGGATAACTTCTTCATCCCAACTCCTATGAGATTTATTCAACTTCCTGGTGATTCTCCACCACTTTATGTATCCAAATCAAGCTTCTCACAAAGAGATTCATCCTGGTTTGATTGGAAGGACGAAGAAGCTGTGCTATTCCCAAACTGGGAAACTGGAATCACCTGATTTGAAAGTGGGATAACTTCTTCATCCCAACTCCTATGAGATTTATTCAACTTCCTGGTGATTCTCCACCACTTTATGTATCCAAATCAAGCTTCTCACAAAGTGATTCATCCTGGTTTGATTGGAAGGACGAAGAAGCTGTGCTATTCCCAAACTGGGAAACTGGAATCACCTGATTTGAAAGTGGGATAACTTCTTCATCCCAACTCCTATGAGATTTATTCAACTTCCTGGTGATTCTCCACCACTTTATGTATCCAAATCAAGCTTCTCACAAAGTGATTCATCCTGGTTTGATTGGAAGGACGAAGAAGCTGTGCTATTCCCAAACTGGGAAACTGGAATCACCTGATTTGAAAGTGGGATAACTTCTTCATCCCAACTCCTATGAGATTTATTCAACTTCCTGGTGATTCTCCACCACTTTATGTATCCAAATCAAGCTTCTCACAAAGTGATTCATCCTGGTTTGATTGGAAGGACGAAGAAGCTGTGCTATTCCCAAACTGGGAAACTGGAATCACCTGATTTGAAAGTGGGATAACTTCTTCATCCCAACTCCTATGAGATTTATTCAACTTCCTGGTGATTCTCCACCACTTTATGTATCCAAATCAAGCTTCTCACAAAGTGATTCATCCTGGTTTGATTGGAACGACGAAGAAGCTGTGCTATTCCCAAACTGGGAAACTGGAATCACCTGATTTGAAAGTGGGATAACTTCTTCATCCCAACTCCTATGAGATTTATTCAACTTCCTGGTGATTCTCCACCACTTTATGTATCCAAATCAAGCTTCTCACAAAGTGATTCATCCTGGTTTGATTGGAAGGACGAAGAAGCTGTGCTATTCCCAAACTGGGAAACTGGAATCACCTGATTTGAAAGTGGGATAACTTCTTCATCCCAACTCCTATGAGATTTATTCAACTTCCTGGTGATTCTCCACCACTTTATGTATCCAAATCAAGCTTCTCACAAAGTGATTCATCCTGGTTTGATTGGAACGACGAAGAAGCTGTGCTATTCCCAAACTGGGAAACTGGAATCACCTGATTTGAAAGTGGGATAACTTCTTCATCCCAACTCCTATGAGATTTATTCAACTTCCTGGTGATTCTCCACCACTTTATGTATCCAAATCAAGCTTCTCACAAAGTGATTCATCCTGGTTTGATTGGAAGGACGAAGAAGCTGTGCTATTCCCAAACTGGGAAACTGGAATCACCTGATTTGAAAGTGGGATAACTTCTTCATCCCAACTCCTATGAGATTTATTCAACTTCCTGGTGATTCTCCACCACTTTATGTATCCAAATCAAGCTTCTCACAAAGTGATTCATCCTGGTTTGATTGGAACGACGAAGAAGCTGTGCTATTCCCAAACTGGGAAACTGGAATCACCTGATTTGAAAGTGGGATAACTTCTTCATCCCAACTCCTATGAGATTTATTCAACTTCCTGGTGATTCTCCACCACTTTATGTATCCAAATCAAGCTTCTCACAAAGTGATTCATCCTGGTTTGATTGGAACGACGAAGAAGCTGTGCTATTCCCAAACTGGGAAACTGGAATCACCTGATTTGAAAGTGGGATAACTTCTTCATCCCAACTCCTATGAGATTTATTCAACTTCCTGGTGATTCTCCACCACTTTATGTATCCAAATCAAGCTTCTCACAAAGAGATTCATCCTGGTTTGATTGGAACGACGAAGAAGCTGTGCTATTCCCAAACTGGGAAACTGGAATCACCTGATTTGAAAGTGGGATAACTTCTTCATCCCAACTCCTATGAGATTTATTCAACTTCCTGGTGATTCTCCACCACTTTATGTATCCAAATCAAGCTTCTCACAAAGTGATTCATCCTGGTTTGATTGGAACGACGAAGAAGCTGTGCTATTCCCAAACTGGGAAACTGGAATCACCTGATTTGAAAGTGGGATAACTTCTTCATCCCAACTCCTATGAGATTTATTCAACTTCCTGGTGATTCTCCACCACTTTATGTATCCAAATCAAGCTTCTCACAAAGTGATTCATCCTGGTTTGATTGGAAACGACGAAGAAGCTGTGCTATTCCCAAACTGGGAAACTGGAATCACCTGATTTGAAAGTGGGATAACTTCTTCATCCCAACTCCTATGAGATTTATTCAACTTCCTGGTGATTCTCCACCACTTTATGTATCCAAATCAAGCTTCTCACAAAGTGATTCATCCTGGTTTGATTGGAAGGACGAAGAAGCTGTGCTATTCCCAAACTGGGAAACTGGAATCACCTGATTTGAAAGTGGGATAACTTCTTCATCCCAACTCCTATGAGATTTATTCAACTTCCTGGTGATTCTCCACCACTTTATGTATCCAAATCAAGCTTCTCACAAAGAGATTCATCCTGGTTTGATTGGAACGACGAAGAAGCTGTGCTATTCCCAAACTGGGAAACTGGAATCACCTGATTTGAAAGTGGGATAACTTCTTCATCCCAACTCCTATGAGATTTATTCAACTTCCTGGTGATTCTCCACCACTTTATGTATCCAAATCAAGCTTCTCACAAAGTGATTCATCCTGGTTTGATTGGAACGACGAAGAAGCTGTGCTATTCCCAAACTGGGAAACTGGAATCACCTGATTTGAAAGTGGGATAACTTCTTCATCCCAACTCCTATGAGATTTATTCAACTTCCTGGTGATTCTCCACCACTTTATGTATCCAAATCAAGCTTCTCACAAAGTGATTCATCCTGGTTTGATTGGAACGACGAAGAAGCTGTGCTATTCCCAAACTGGGAAACTGGAATCACCTGATTTGAAAGTGGGATAACTTCTTCATCCCAACTCCTATGAGATTTATTCAACTTCCTGGTGATTCTCCACCACTTTATGTATCCAAATCAAGCTTCTCACAAAGTGATTCATCCTGGTTTGATTGGAAGGACGAAGAAGCTGTGCTATTCCCAAACTGGGAAACTGGAATCACCTGATTTGAAAGTGGGATAACTTCTTCATCCCAACTCCTATGAGATTTATTCAACTTCCTGGTGATTCTCCACCACTTTATGTATCCAAATCAAGCTTCTCACAAAGTGATTCATCCTGGTTTGATTGGAACGACGAAGAAGCTGTGCTATTCCCAAACTGGGAAACTGGAATCACCTGATTTGAAAGTGGGATAACTTCTTCATCCCAACTCCTATGAGATTTATTCAACTTCCTGGTGATTCTCCACCACTTTATGTATCCAAATCAAGCTTCTCACAAAGTGATTCATCCTGGTTTGATTGGAACGACGAAGAAGCTGTGCTATTCCCAAACTGGGAAACTGGAATCACCTGATTTGAAAGTGGGATAACTTCTTCATCCCAACTCCTATGAGATTTATTCAACTTCCTGGTGATTCTCCACCACTTTATGTATCCAAATCAAGCTTCTCACAAAGTGATTCATCCTGGTTTGATTGGAACGACGAAGAAGCTGTGCTATTCCCAAACTGGGAAACTGGAATCACCTGATTTGAAAGTGGGATAACTTCTTCATCCCAACTCCTATGAGATTTATTCAACTTCCTGGTGATTCTCCACCACTTTATGTATCCAAATCAAGCTTCTCACAAAGTGATTCATCCTGGTTTGATTGGAACGACGAAGAAGCTGTGCTATTCCCAAACTGGGAAACTGGAATCACCTGATTTGAAAGTGGGATAACTTCTTCATCCCAACTCCTATGAGATTTATTCAACTTCCTGGTGATTCTCCACCACTTTATGTATCCAAATCAAGCTTCTCACAAAGTGATTCATCCTGGTTTGATTGGAACGACGAAGAAGCTGTGCTATTCCCAAACTGGGAAACTGGAATCACCTGATTTGAAAGTGGGATAACTTCTTCATCCCAACTCCTATGAGATTTATTCAACTTCCTGGTGATTCTCCACCACTTTATGTATCCAAATCAAGCTTCTCACAAAGTGATTCATCCTGGTTTGATTGGAACGACGAAGAAGCTGTGCTATTCCCAAACTGGGAAACTGGAATCACCTGATTTGAAAGTGGGATAACTTCTTCATCCCAACTCCTATGAGATTTATTCAACTTCCTGGTGATTCTCCACCACTTTATGTATCCAAATCAAGCTTCTCACAAAGTGATTCATCCTGGTTTGATTGGAACGACGAAGAAGCTGTGCTATTCCCAAACTGGGAAACTGGAATCACCTGATTTGAAAGTGGGATAACTTCTTCATCCCAACTCCTATGAGATTTATTCAACTTCCTGGTGATTCTCCACCACTTTATGTATCCAAATCAAGCTTCTCACAAAGTGATTCATCCTGGTTTGATTGGAACGACGAAGAAGCTGTGCTATTCCCAAACTGGGAAACTGGAATCACCTGATTTGAAAGTGGGATAACTTCTTCATCCCAACTCCTATGAGATTTATTCAACTTCCTGGTGATTCTCCACCACTTTATGTATCCAAATCAAGCTTCTCACAAAGAGATTCATCCTGGTTTGATTGGAAGGACGAAGAAGCTGTGCTATTCCCAAACTGGGAAACTGGAATCACCTGATTTGAAAGTGGGATAACTTCTTCATCCCAACTCCTATGAGATTTATTCAACTTCCTGATGATTCTCCACCACTTTTGTTGAGTTGAGTTGATTATATTGGTATGGAGAGAAGAGGAGTTGAAGAGGAGAAGAGATGGAGAAGCTTGGGGAGTTTTGGTATGAATGGTACGGACGGCCGTACAAGGCCGTACAAGCCGTACCGTCCGTACCAAAGGTCTCGACCAAAACTTACCCAACTCGACCAAGTGAAACGGTAACAAGGAAATGTTACCTTGAGGGCTTAAGGAGAAGGGATCAGACCGTTGAGTGGATAAGGGAAGAGCGTGCCAGGCTGGAACAGGCTGTAAAGAGGCAAAGCGTGTGAACCTTATCATCCAATCATCCGGAAAGCAACCTTGACTCTACATGCTTCAATAGTGCCCATCTCGCCTCTTGTAAACCCTTATGCTTTCCATATAAATATGTAACCTCACTCATTAATAAGATTATGCAGTTTGAGTCTCTCTAATCTCTTAGACACTATGGTTCTCTCTTAGACACTAAACGGCTCTCTCTAGTCTCTTAATCTTTCACAAACTTCTCTTAATCACTTCTTAAACTCTCTCTTTATTCTGATTACTCTAAGGATCTCTTAATCTCATATGGTATCAGAGCCAGGTTCATTTGAATCTGGGGTTTGATCTTTAGAGAGTTACAAGCTAACGGCTTTGAAGCTACACGCGAGTAGTCTTGAAGGTGTTGAAGCTGTGATACGTTCTAGTTGAAGCTGTGCTACGTTCTGTGTGTTTGCGTGATTCTAGACTCAAGGTTGGTGTGTACGAGATTCAAGATTCAAGTTTTCAAGTCAAGCAAAGATGGAACATGGGATGAACATGAGGATGAAGGTAGCGGTTACTTTCAAAGGTAGCAACTACCTTGTGTGGTCTCGGATGGTGAAGACTGCGGTGGGAAGTAAGGGTTTGTGGGGGCACATCACAACAGGGGAGGCTCCGAAACTCATTACTCAGGGAGGAGATCAAGAAGAGGTCTCCAATGAAGCGGCTGTGGAGAAATGGCAACAAGAAGACATGCTGGTGATGACGGTTCTACACGCATCCTTGGACCCAGCTATCTTGGATGCCTACAGCTACTGTGAATCAGCCAAGGAGCTGTGGGACACGCTGAAGAAGGTGTATGGGAACACTTCCAACCTCAGCCGTGTGTTTGAAGTGAAGCTAGCGATCAACCGTCTTGCACAAGAGGACATGGAGTTCACTAAGCACTTGGGGAGGTTCAGGTCCTTATGGTCAGAGCTGGAGATGCTGAGGCCGAGCACAACTGATCCAGATCAGTTGAATGAGAGGCGCGAGCAAGACAAGGTCTTTGGGTTGCTTCTCACACTGAACCCGGCCTACACTCAACTCATCCAGCACATGTTAAGGTCAGACAAGCTTCCGGACCTTGAGGAGGTGTGTGCGCAAATCCAAAGGGAGCAGGGATCTATGGGGTTGTTTGGAGGAAAGGGGGAGCTCTCTCTTGCCAATCAAGCAGCTCATGAGGATTCAACCGAGGCTCCACAAGCAAACAAGGCATCTCACGGGAAGTACGAGGACAGGAAGTTCAATGGCAACTGTGATCATTGCAAGAAGCATGGTCATAAGAAGAGCCAATGCTGGATACTACACCCACACCTCAAGCCGGCCAAGTTCATGAAGGAGCGTGAGGGAAGGGCAAATGTGACTGAAGGTTCAAGTGGAGCTGGCACCAGCAAGGCAGTGAAGTGGATGGGCTTGGAGGCAATGATGGGAATGGGAAGTCTCTGGTGGCTTACACAGGCGCCTCAAGCTCACGCAGCAATGATGACTACATCAAGAGATCAGACCTTGATGCTCTCTTCAAAATGCTAAAGGAAAACGGTAACACTTATGGTTATTCCTTTGGAGCTTCTATGATTGCATATAAGGATGATCACTTGATTAGAGAACTAGTAGAACGGTTAGAAGCTAGGAATGAGTATAGACATGCTCACATTGCTAGAACTGATAGGATGCATCCATCACTTAGTAATCTATGTCATAATGCTAAACGAGTAGGTAAACCATTGATTGTTGATTCTGGTGCATCACATCATATGATAAGTGATGAGAACTTGATTAAGGATATAGAACCTACGCATGGGCATGTGATGATAGCAAATGGGGATAAGATACCTATTAGAGGAATAGGAAAGCTTAAGTTGTTTAACAAAGAATCTAGAGCTTTTTACATGCCTGAATTCACATCAAACCTATTATCTGTGAAGAAATGTACTAATGATTTACAATGCAATGTTATCTTTAGTCCTAATGATGTGAAGTTTCAGGATATTGAGAGCAGCAGATTGATTGGGAAAGGGGTGACTAAGGGAGATCTCTATATGCTTGAAGAACTCACTTCTGTTCCTGATTATAGTTGCTCGTTTACTTCTGCTTCTTTGTTGAATAAAAATGCATTGTGGCATGCTAGAGTAGGACACCCTCATGTTAAAGCTTTGAACTTAATGGTACCAGGTGTTGTGTTTGAGAACAAAGATTGTGAAGCTTGTATTTTAGGCAAGCATTGTAGAACTGTGTTTCAAAAGTCTACTACCGTTTATGATAATTGCTTTGATCTAATTCATTCAGATGTGTGGACTGCCCCTTGCTTATCTAGAGATAGTTATAAGTATTTTGTCACATTCATTGATGAAAAATCCAAATACACCTGGTTAACCTTAATTCAGACCAAAGATAGGGTACTTGATGCATTTAGGAACTTTCAAACTTATGTAACTAACCATTATCATGCTAAGATTAAAATTTTGAGATCAGATAATGGAGGAGAGTACACAAGTCATGCATTCAAGCAACACCTATCACAACATGGGATCCTACATCAAACAAGCTGTCCGTATACTCCACAGCAAAATGGAGTGGCTGAGAGGAAGAATAGGCATCTCATGGAAGTGGCAAGGTCACTTATGTTTCAGAGTAATGTTCCAAAGAGATTTTGGAGTGATGCGGTTGCCACTGCTTGTTACTTGATCAACAGAACTCCAACCAAGGTTCTGAATGAGAAGGCTCCATTTGAAGTTCTGAACAGGTACAAACCAGCTCTTGATTACTTGCGAGTCTTTGGATGCCTATGCTTTGTGCTCAAACCAGGAGAGATGATCAACAAGCTAGAAGCAAGAAGTACTAAGGCTGTGTTCATAGGATACTCAGCTACACAGAAAGGATACAAATGCTATGATCCTATAGCAAGGAGAGTTCTTGTATCTAGAGATGTGAAGTTCTTGGAAGATAGAGGATACTATGAAGAAAAGAATCAAGAAGACCTGAAGGACTTAACATCAGACAAGGCCACCACCTTGCGGATCATCCTTGAAGGTCTTGGAATCAGTACATCCCAGGATCCAAGGAATCACGCAACTACACCTCCTGAAGTTGGTTCACCATCCCACCTTGATCATGAGGGAGGAGAGGAGCATGAGGAACCTATGCAAGAGGCTAACCAGGATGAAGGAGGAGTAGAGAATGAAGGAGAAGAGAGCATAGGCTCTGATGGTCATGGTCATGATCATGGTGTGAGGCAAACACCTTCTCAAGATGAAGTGGTAGAAGAACAACAGGAAGAAGAACCGGTTGTGCAGCCACTAAGAAGGAGTACAAGGATAAGGAAGGATCCTTCTAGTTGGGTAAACACGAGAGTGTACTACAATGCCCAAGCTGTGGAGCATCCTTCTCAAGCCGTGTGCTCCTTTGCTCAATATCCAGAAGAACATTGCGCCTTCATGGTTAACTTGGATGAGAACACATCCCAAGAAGCTATGAAGAAGCAATCATGGATAAAGAATGGAAGGAATCAGTTGGAGCTGAGGCAGGAGCTATGATCAAGAATGATACATGGTATGAGAGTGAGTTACCAAAAGGGAAGAAGGCTGTGACTAGTAGATGGATATTCACAATCAAGTACAAAGCGGATGGAAAGATTGAGAGGAAGAAGTCAAGGCTAGTTGCAAGAGGTTTCACTCAAACTTATGGAGAAGATTACATAGAAACCTTTGCACCAGTAGCTAAACTACACACAATCCGGATTGTACTAAGCTTGGCTGTGAATCTTGGATGGGGGTTATGGCAAATGGATGTGAAGAATGCGTTTCTACAAGGTGAACTTGAGGATGAAGTGTATATGCATCCACCTCCAGGCCTTGAACACTTAGTGAAGAGTGGGAATGTGTTGAGACTGAAGAAAGCTATCTATGGGCTGAAGCAATCACCAAGAGCTTGGTACAACAAGTTGAGCACTACTCTGAATGGCCGAGGCTTCAAGAAGTCTGAACTAGATCACACTCTCTTCACTCTCACGACTCCCTCAGGTATGATTGCACTCCTTGTGTATGTTGATGATATCATTATCACAGGGAGTGATAAGGAAGGTATCATAGCAACCAAGGAGTTTCTTAAATCCATGTTTGAGATTAAAGACTTGGGAGAAATGAAATACTTCCTTGGAATTGAGATATGTAGATCCAAGGAAGGTTTGTTCATGTCCCAAAGGAAATATACACTTGATCTTTTGAAAGGTGCAGGTGCTTATGGAGGCAAGACAGCAAGGATGCCTATGGAGGATGGCTACAAAGTCCCACGAGAGGGGGAGATTGAAGACAGCAAACCTTATCAGGATCCTAAACTCTATAGAAAACTAGTTGGCAAATTGATTTATCTTACTATAACTAGACCTGACATTTGTTTTGCTGTGAATCAGGTGAGTCAACACATGCAAGTGCCTAAGGAACATCACTGGCGCATGGTGGAGAGGATCTTGATGTATCTCAACGGCTCACCTGATCAAGGAGTATGGATGGGCTGCAATGGAAGCACTGAAGTGGTGGGATACTGTGATGCGGATTGGGCTGGTGATAGAGCAGACAGGAGATCAACCACAGGCTATTGCACATTCATTGGAGGCAACTTGGTGACTTGGAAGAGCAAGAAGCAGAAGGTAGTGTCATGTTCAAGTGCAGAAGCCGAGTATAGAGCCATGCTGAAGCTCACCAACGAGTTGGTATGGATCAAAGGCATCTTGAAGCACTTGGAGATTGATCAAGCAACTCCAATGACAATGCATTGTGACAATCAAGCTGCCATCCACATTGCATCCAACTCGGTGTTTCATGAGAGGACCAAGCACATTGAAGTTGATTGCCACAAGGTGAGGCAGATGATTGTGCTAGGGGTGATCTTGCCATGCTATACAAGGAGTGAAGATCAGCTAGCGGATGTGTTCACCAAGGCTGCAAGACAAAAGACAATGGAGTCCATTCACATCAGATTGGGCCTCATTGATCTTGGGAAGAGAAGGAGCTAATCCCCTTAGCTGCAAGGTCTTTACTCTTTTTCCCTCATCAAAGTTTTATCCCATTGGGTTTTCTTTGGTGAGGTTTTTAATGAGGAAGATCTTGTAGCTTTCCAAGCTTAGGCTTTCACAAAGCTAAGCTTGAGGGGGAGTGTTGAGTTGAGTTGATTATATTGGTATGGAGAGAAGAGGAGTTGAAGAGGAGAAGAGATGGAGAAGCTTGGGGAGTTTTGGTGTGAATGGTACGGACGTCCGTACAAGGCCGTACATGGCCGTACCGTCCGTACCAAAGGTCTCGACCAAAACTTACCCAACTCGACCAAGTGAAACGGTAACAAGGAAATGTTACCTTGAGGGCTTAAGGAGAAGGGATCAGACCGTTGAGTGGATAAGGGAAGAGCATGCCAGGCTGGAACAGGCTGTAAAGAGGCAAAGCGTGTGAACCTTATCATCCAATCATCCGGAAAGTAACCTTGACTCTACATGCTTCAATAGTGCCCATTTCGCCTCTTGTAAACCCTTATGCTTTCCATATAAATATGTAACCTCACTCATTAATAAGATTATGCAGTTTGAGTCTCTCTAATCTCTTAGACACTATGGTTCTCTCTTAGACACTAAACGGCTCTCTCTAGTCTCTTAATCTTTCACAAACTTCTCTTAATCACTTCTTAAACTCTCTCTTTATTCTGATTACTCTAAGGATCTCTTAATCTCATAACTTTATGTATCCAAATCAAGCTTCTCACAAAGTGATTCATCCTGGTTTGATTGGAAGGACGAAGAAGCTGTGCTATTCCCAAACTGGGAAACTAGAATCACCTGATTTGAAAGTGGGATAACTTCTTCATCCCAAGTCCTATGAGATTTATTCAACTTCCTGGTGATTCTCCACCACTTTATGTATCCAAATCAAGCTTCTCACAAAGTGATTCATCCTGGTTTGATTGGAACGACGAAGAAGCTGTGCTATTCCCAAACTGGGAAACTGGAATCACCTGATTTGAAAGTGGGATAACTTCTTCATCCCAACTCCTATGAGATTTATTCAACTTCCTGGTGATTCTCCACCACTTTATGTATCCAAATCAAGCTTCTCACAAAGTGATTCATCCTGGTTTGATTGGAACGACGAAGAAGCTGTGCTATTCCCAAACTGGGAAACTGGAATCACCTGATTTGAAAGTGGGATAACTTCTTCATCCCAACTCCTATGAGATTTATTCAACTTCCTGGTGATTCTCCACCACTTTATGTATCCAAATCAAGCTTCTCACAAAGTGATTCATCCTGGTTTGATTGGAACGACGAAGAAGCTGTGCTATTCCCAAACTGGGAAACTGGAATCACCTGATTTGAAAGTGGGATAACTTCTTCATCCCAACTCCTATGAGATTTATTCAACTTCCTGGTGATTCTCCACCACTTTATGTATCCAAATCAAGCTTCTCACAAAGTGATTCATCCTGGTTTGATTGGAACGACGAAGAAGCTGTGCTATTCCCAAACTGGGAAACTGGAATCACCTGATTTGAAAGTGGGATAACTTCTTCATCCCAACTCCTATGAGATTTATTCAACTTCCTGGTGATTCTCCACCACTTTATGTATCCAAATCAAGCTTCTCACAAAGTGATTCATCCTGGTTTGATTGGAACGACGAAGAAGCTGTGCTATTCCCAAACTGGGAAACTGGAATCACCTGATTTGAAAGTGGGATAACTTCTTCATCCCAACTCCTATGAGATTTATTCAACTTCCTGGTGATTCTCCACCACTTTATGTATCCAAATCAAGCTTCTCACAAAGTGATTCATCCTGGTTTGATTGGAACGACGAAGAAGCTGTGCTATTCCCAAACTGGGAAACTGGAATCACCTGATTTGAAAGTGGGATAACTTCTTCATCCCAACTCCTATGAGATTTATTCAACTTCCTGGTGATTCTCCACCACTTTATGTATCCAAATCAAGCTTCTCACAAAGTGATTCATCCTGGTTTGATTGGAACGACGAAGAAGCTGTGCTATTCCCAAACTGGGAAACTGGAATCACCTGATTTGAAAGTGGGATAACTTCTTCATCCCAACTCCTATGAGATTTATTCAACTTCCTGGTGATTCTCCACCACTTTATGTATCCAAATCAAGCTTCTCACAAAGTGATTCATCCTGGTTTGATTGGAACGACGAAGAAGCTGTGCTATTCCCAAACTGGGAAACTGGAATCACCTGATTTGAAAGTGGGATAACTTCTTCATCCCAACTCCTATGAGATTTATTCAACTTCCTGGTGATTCTCCACCACTTTATGTATCCAAATCAAGCTTCTCACAAAGTGATTCATCCTGGTTTGATTGGAACGACGAAGAAGCTGTGCTATTCCCAAACTGGGAAACTGGAATCACCTGATTTGAAAGTGGGATAACTTCTTCATCCCAACTCCTATGAGATTTATTCAACTTCCTGGTGATTCTCCACCACTTTATGTATCCAAATCAAGCTTCTCACAAAGTGATTCATCCTGGTTTGATTGGAACGACGAAGAAGCTGTGCTATTCCCAAACTGGGAAACTGGAATCACCTGATTTGAAAGTGGGATAACTTCTTCATCCCAACTCCTATGAGATTTATTCAACTTCCTGGTGATTCTCCACCACTTTATGTATCCAAATCAAGCTTCTCACAAAGTGATTCATCCTGGTTTGATTGGAACGACGAAGAAGCTGTGCTATTCCCAAACTGGGAAACTGGAATCACCTGATTTGAAAGTGGGATAACTTCTTCATCCCAACTCCTATGAGATTTATTCAACTTCCTGGTGATTCTCCACCACTTTATGTATCCAAATCAAGCTTCTCACAAAGTGATTCATCCTGGTTTGATTGGAACGACGAAGAAGCTGTGCTATTCCCAAACTGGGAAACTGGAATCACCTGATTTGAAAGTGGGATAACTTCTTCATCCCAACTCCTATGAGATTTATTCAACTTCCTGGTGATTCTCCACCACTTTATGTATCCAAATCAAGCTTCTCACAAAGTGATTCATCCTGGTTTGATTGGAACGACGAAGAAGCTGTGCTATTCCCAAACTGGGAAACTGGAATCACCTGATTTGAAAGTGGGATAACTTCTTCATTCCAACTCCTATGAGATTTATTCAACTTCCTGGTGATTCTCCACCACTTTATGTATCCAAATCAAGCTTCTCACAAAGTGATTCATCCTGGTTTGATTGGAACGACGAAGAAGCTGTGCTATTCCCAAACTGGGAAACTGGAATCACCTGATTTGAAAGTGGGATAACTTCTTCATCCCAACTCCTATGAGATTTATTCAACTTCCTGGTGATTCTCCACCACTTTATGTATCCAAATCAAGCTTCTCACAAAGTGATTCATCCTGGTTTGATTGGAACGACGAAGAAGCTGTGCTATTCCCAAACTGGGAAACTGGAATCACCTGATTTGAAAGTGGGATAACTTCTTCATCCCAACTCCTATGAGATTTATTCAACTTCCTGGTGATTCTCCACCACTTTATGTATCCAAATCAAGCTTCTCACAAAGTGATTCATCCTGGTTTGATTGGAACGACGAAGAAGCTGTGCTATTCCCAAACTGGGAAACTGGAATCACCTGATTTGAAAGTGGGATAACTTCTTCATCCCAACTCCTATGAGATTTATTCAACTTCCTGGTGATTCTCCACCACTTTATGTATCCAAATCAAGCTTCTCACAAAGTGATTCATCCTGGTTTGATTGGAACGACGAAGAAGCTGTGCTATTCCCAAACTGGGAAACTGGAATCACCTGATTTGAAAGTGGGATAACTTCTTCATCCCAACTCCTATGAGATTTATTCAACTTCCTGGTGATTCTCCACCACTTTATGTATCCAAATCAAGCTTCTCACAAAGTGATTCATCCTGGTTTGATTGGAACGACGAAGAAGCTGTGCTATTCCCAAACTGGGAAACTGGAATCACCTGATTTGAAAGTGGGATAACTTCTTCATCCCAACTCCTATGAGATTTATTCAACTTCCTGGTGATTCTCCACCACTTTATGTATCCAAATCAAGCTTCTCACAAAGTGATTCATCCTGGTTTGATTGGAACGACGAAGAAGCTGTGCTATTCCCAAACTGGGAAACTGGAATCACCTGATTTGAAAGTGGGATAACTTCTTCATCCCAACTCCTATGAGATTTATTCAACTTCCTGGTGATTCTCCACCACTTTATGTATCCAAATCAAGCTTCTCACAAAGTGATTCATCCTGGTTTGATTGGAACGACGAAGAAGCTGTGCTATTCCCAAACTGGGAAACTGGAATCACCTGATTTGAAAGTGGGATAACTTCTTCATCCCAACTCCTATGAGATTTATTCAACTTCCTGGTGATTCTCCACCACTTTATGTATCCAAATCAAGCTTCTCACAAAGTGATTCATCCTGGTTTGATTGGAACGACGAAGAAGCTGTGCTATTCCCAAACTGGGAAACTGGAATCACCTGATTTGAAAGTGGGATAACTTCTTCATCCCAACTCCTATGAGATTTATTCAACTTCCTGGTGATTCTCCACCACTTTATGTATCCAAATCAAGCTTCTCACAAAGTGATTCATCCTGGTTTGATTGGAAGGACGAAGAAGCTGTGCTATTCCCAAACTGGGAAACTGGAATCACCTGATTTGAAAGTGGGATAACTTCTTCATCCAACTCCTATGAGATTTATTCAACTTCCTGGTGATTCTCCACCACTTTATGTATCCAAATCAAGCTTCTCACACAAGTGATTCATCCTGGTTTGATTGGAAGGACGAAGAAGCTGTGCTATTCCCAAACTGGGAAACTGGAATCACCTGATTTGAAAGTGGGATAACTTCTTCATCCCAACTCCTATGAGATTTATTCAACTTCCTGGTGATTCTCCACCACTTTATGTATCCAAATCAAGCTTCTCACAAAGTGATTCATCCTGGTTTGATTGGAACGACGAAGAAGCTGTGCTATTCCCAAACTGGGAAACTGGAATCACCTGATTTGAAAGTGGGATAACTTCTTCATCCCAACTCCTATGAGATTTATTCAACTTCCTGGTGATTCTCCACCACTTTATGTATCCAAATCAAGCTTCTCACAAAGTGATTCATCCTGGTTTGATTGGAAGACGAAGAAGCTGTGCTATTCCCAAACTGGGAAACTGGAATCACCTGATTTGAAAGTGGGATAACTTCTTCATCCCAACTCCTATGAGATTTATTCAACTTCCTGGTGATTCTCCACCACTTTATGTATCCAAATCAAGCTTCTCACAAAGTGATTCATCCTGGTTTGATTGGAAGGACGAAGAAGCTGTGCTATTCCCAAACTGGGAAACTGGAATCACCTGATTTGAAAGTGGGATAACTTCTTCATCCCAACTCCTATGAGATTTATTCAACTTCCTGGTGATTCTCCACCACTTTATGTATCCAAATCAAGCTTCTCACAAAGTGATTCATCCTGGTTTGATTGGAACGACGAAGAAGCTGTGCTATTCCCAAACTGGGAAACTGAATCACCTGATTTGAAAGTGGGATAACTTCTTCATCCCAACTCCTATGAGATTTATTCAACTTCCTGGTGATTCTCCACCACTTTATGTATCCAAATCAAGCTTCTCACAAAGTGATTCATCCTGGTTTGATTGGAAGGACGAAGAAGCTGTGCTATTCCCAAACTGGGAAACTGGAATCACCTGATTTGAAAGTGGGATAACTTCTTCATCCCAACTCCTATGAGATTTATTCAACTTCCTGGTGATTCTCCACCACTTTATGTATCCAAATCAAGCTTCTCACAAAGTGATTCATCCTGGTTTGATTGGAAGGACGAAGAAGCTGTGCTATTCCCAAACTGGGAAACTGGAATCACCTGATTTGAAAGTGGGATAACTTCTTCATCCCAACTCCTATGAGATTTATTCAACTTCCTGGTGATTCTCCACCACTTTATGTATCCAAATCAAGCTTCTCACAAAGTGATTCATCCTGGTTTGATTGGAAGACGAAGAAGCTGTGCTATTCCCAAACTGGGAAACTGGAATCACCTGATTTGAAAGTGGGATAACTTCTTCATCCCAACTCCTATGAGATTTATTCAACTTCCTGGTGATTCTCCACCACTTTATGTATCCAAATCAAGCTTCTCACAAAGTGATTCATCCTGGTTTGATTGGAAGACGAAGAAGCTGTGCTATTCCCAAACTGGGAAACTGGAATCACCTGATTTGAAAGTGGGATAACTTCTTCATCCCAACTCCTATGAGATTTATTCAACTTCCTGGTGATTCTCCACCACTTTATGTATCCAAATCAAGCTTCTCACAAAGATTCATCCTGGTTTGATTGGAAGGACGAAGAAGCTGTGCTATTCCCAAACTGGGAAACTGGAATCACCTGATTTGAAAGTGGGATAACTTCTTCATCCAACTCCTATGAGATTTATTCAACTTCCTGGTGATTCTCCACCACTTTATGTATCCAAATCAAGCTTCTCACAAAGTGATTCATCCTGGTTTGATTGGAAGACGAAGAAGCTGTGCTATTCCCAAACTGGGAAACTGGAATCACCTGATTTGAAAGTGGGATAACTTCTTCATCCCAACTCCTATGAGATTTATTCAACTTCCTGGTGATTCTCCACCACTTTATGTATCCAAATCAAGCTTCTCACAAGAGATTCATCCTGGTTTGATTGGAAGGACGAAGAAGCTGTGCTATTCCCAAACTGGGAAACTGGAATCACCTGATTTGAAAGTGGGATAACTTCTTCATCCCAACTCCTATGAGATTTATTCAACTTCCTGGTGATTCTCCACCACTTTATGTATCCAA